>NW_027554445.1:0-293592 GCF_053574225.1 Canis aureus | reverse complement strand
CATACACACACACACACACTCATGCATGCACACACACACACACCTCACACAAATATTTACCTTCAGCCAGCAGGGACAGTTTAGGTCACCATTATTCCTCTACAACTCTTCACTCTGTTAATACTTGTATCATCTCACCATTCCATAGGCTATCATATTGATCCCCCATATGATGAGGTAATAGAACCATAAACACATGAAGAGATAATTCCCAGGAAAACCTAATGTCCTCCCAACTCTTTGAAGTTTTAGGGAGTTCAAGACATACCAAGATATCTCCTCCAGGGACGCTCAGGTGGTGCAATTGTTTAGTGTCTGCCTTTGGCCCAGGGCGTGATCCTGGAGTTCCGGGATTGAGTCCCACATCAAGCTCCCTGCATGGAGCCTGCTTCTCCCTCTGCCTGTGTTTCTGCCTCTCTCTCTCTCTCTCTTTCTCTCTCTCTGGCTCTCTCTCTCTCTGTGTGTCTGTCACGAATAAATAAATAAAATCTTAAAAAAAAAAGATACCCCTCCAAAGTGAAATACAAGGTGCTATACTTTGCTTCCTGATCATAAAAATAGAGATAGAACTTTTGGTGGCCTTTTTGGATTTTATAAGAAAAAAAATTGAGTGTTCCTTGTCTCAACTCATTAAATAATTTGTAAGGCTGCCAACAATTTGTAAGCCAGATTACAGTAAGATATTCCAGTTAACCCAGTCTGCAGTTCAAGCAGCTTCATAATCCAGAAACTAGAGTGGGGATCCAAAGGATCTATTATTCATCCAAAGATCTTTGGCAAAACAGACTATTGCATGGACCCAACAACAAACCCTAACTAAAGAGTCACAGAGAGACCTCTAGGATTCTAGAGATATGCTATACCATTTGTAGGATATAGATTCTCTTTTACAAAGTAGTTGTTCTCTTGCTACTAGTCTACTTGGTAGAGACTGAGACTTAACTCTGAGATACCAAGTAACATGAAATGTGAGTATTCATCATGAACTGGGTATTATCTAACCTAGGAAGCCATGAAATTGGCATGTGAAAATGACATATTTAAGACTGTACTCTAGCAGGAACCAAAGCCACAGGTAAGTTTTATGAATATATGGTTCCTCCCTGTTCCTGCTGTGCTATCACTTCTTCTTTCAGTAATACCACTTATGAATACCACCGCCACTTGACTGAGGAAGGAAAAATCTGAGGCTGGCTTACATGATATACCACCCCAGCCAAAGTAGTCTACTGGAACATTAAATATTTTTTACTCACACTCAAAACAAATAATATCATTGAAGACACACAAAAAATACCAATGGAAGTATTGGAAAAGCTGGGAAACTCTGTTGTTCTCAGACAATAAGTGCTCTTCCCAGAGCCTTGTGCATTAAAATCACAATTACTGATATCAGGAAGTCATGTTAACATGAGAAACAAGCTCCATGCAGGAAGCCTGATGTGGGACTCGATCCCGGGTCTCCAGGATCATACCTTGGACTGCAGGTGGCCCTAAGCCGCTGAGCCACAAGGGCTGCCCTGTAAATTTTGTTTTGTTTTGTTTTATTATTTTATTTATTTATTTTACTTATTTATTTTATTTTATTTTATTTTTTATTTATTTTATTTGTTTTTTATTTTTTTGTAATTTTTTTAAAGACAGTAAAAATGCTTTAAATTTTTGTCACGAAAATGTATAATTATCAATATCTTGGTATATAGAAATTTGTAATCCATCTGGACATATGGGTTCAGATGGCTACAAGATGCACTAAAGCAGGCTAAGTTGAGATGGGAGACTATTAAACTCATACAACTAGAGACATGTGGTACTTGGAAATGTCTGGCCCTGGAAAGGATAGGAAAGAGATATGGCACTGAAAATAAACAAAGTAGTTGAATTTTTTATTTTTTTTTATTTATTTACGATAGTCACACACAGAGAGAGAGAGACAGAGGCAGAGACACAGGCAGAGGGAGAAGCAGGCTCCATGCACCGGGAGCCCGACATGGGATTTGATCCCGGGTCTCCAGGATCGTGCCCTGAGCCAAAGGCAGGCGCTAAACTGCTGCACCACCCAGGGGTCCCTGAAAATTTTTATATACAAAACAATCAACTCTCAACTCTGTCCTCAATCCCTCATACACACACTTACATATCACAGACACATACATACCACACACAAGTGCCCTGTTCCCAGGCAGAAATGTAAACTTTCAAAAAACAAAAAAGAAATGTAAACTTTCAGAACAAAATAAGATTGGTACAAATTTCTTATCAGTAACACTGGGTGCTAGAAGACATTTTCTGATACTCAAAATCTATTTCCCATATTCCCTCCTTCATGGAGCTATGAGAATAAACTGTAGCAAAATGAAGTTGTAAACCAAAAATATGTTGGAGTGAATCCAGAAAACAAGGAAGGAAGCCCCAAGTGCTGAGATGACAGCTGTATGGCAACATTAGAGAGCAGTAAGTCTGGAGAGGAGCAGGGACATGGAGCTCCCAGAGTGGGGGATTTCCATGCTGTCATGAAGAGTCTTAAAAGAAAATGAGAAGACACTTCCATTGCAGCTTCCAATATGTAAAGAGCTGGGAAGCTGTCACTGTCATCCACACAAGAGCAAAGTTCTACAAACTGAAAATCAATGATTTTTTTAGATCAATCAAAGAATGGAGATTATAGGACAAACCACCACCTCAAAATCTAGAGAGATAGGCAAATACAGAGAATTACAGCTGAGATGTCCATACCTGAACAGAAGCCGTTTATGTGGTAGAAATACATAAATGATAACCTCAGTGAATTGCTGGAGGCTGAATTGGACTAGCTTGAGTGAGGAGCCAAGTCTCAGATGATCCACCGCATTTTCATGGGTTTTATCTCCAGGAATTCTAGTAGGTTCTCACCTTGGAGATCAAAGAAAAATCCTCTCATGCTTTGGGCTAGGAGAGGATGTTACCATTTTGTTGAAATATGCCCAGGTACTTCCCATAACAAAGGTCTTCCCTCCAGAGGAAATTATTAGAACCCTAGAGAATCTGAGGGAAAGGCAGTTAGTTAACCCTAGGCCTCTCTAGCCTCGTCTTACAAAAAAAGGCTAAGAAATGCTTTTTTTTAAAGAAATGGTTCTAAAGGCCACAGCCAAGGGACTCAAGTCCATTAATAAAAATGAGATTTTTTATTTAATGAATGAGATATTTTATTTTTTTTTCATTTTATTAAATGAGGGGTGCCTGAGTGACTCAATTGTTAAGTGTCTGCCTTCTGCTGAGGTCATGATCTCGGTGGGGGGGGGGTTTCCATCTCCCTCTGCCCCCTTCTTCCCCTACTTGGGCTCTCTCTCTGTCTCACAATAAAAATATTTACAAAAATGCTATTTAATCAAATTAAGTTTATAGAAGACTGCTTCACTCCATACCTTGCCACCACATCAACAGGGCTTCGATATAATAACAGTGAATTATAATGGAGAGAGGTGCAAAACACAGACTCTATTTAAGAAGTTGTGCTTAGGGAAATCCAAAGAAAACAGAGAGAAAAAAATAAAACTGAAACCTCTGGCACTTCCAGCTACAGCAAACATTTAAACACAGTCAGCTTTATACAGATTAATACAAAACCTCACACTAAAGGCCTACTAGCCTTAGTTCCTAATAACTGACATATAATGTGCACTTTAAACAATAATTATAAGGTACGCTAAGGAAAGAAAAAAACAGATGAGACACAGCAAGCCTAAGAACTAGGCTTAGATGTGACACAGAATTTGGAATTATCAGATATGAAAGTTTAAAATATTATGATTAATATGCTAAGGGCTCTAAAAGAAAAAATAAACAAATGTAAGAACACATGATTAATGTTAGTAGAGAGATGGAATCTCTAAGAAAATGCTAAAAATAAAAAGCATTATAAGAGAAGTAAAGAATGCCTTTGGAATTCATGGATGGACTCATTAGTACACTGGCGAGAGGACTGGTGCACTTAAAGATGTACCAATAGAAACTTCCTAAACAGAAAAGCAAACAGAAAAATGAATGGAATTATTAAAAAGGCTAGTATGTCCAAGAACTGTAGGACAAGTACACAAGTTGTGATACATAATGATAATACTAGAAGAAGAAGAAAGAGAAAAAGAAACAGAATAAATATTTGAAGTATTAATGGCTAATAATATTCCCAAACTAGTGACATACACTAAATCACACACTAGGAAGCTGAGAGAACACCAAGCAAGACCAAGCAAGATGAACACCAAAAAAAAAAAAAAAAAAAAAAACTACTTCAAGGGGTCTATATTCAAAGTACAGAAAACCAAAGACAAAGGGAAAATCTTCAAGGAAGCCAGAGTACAAAAACACTTTACCTATAGAAGCTAAAGTACACTTTACACTTACAAATTCCCCTTCTTCAGTAAATTCTCTTAATCTCTTCTGGTTTTCTGTTTATATAAACTGAATGTAAGGGTGAGGTCCACAGTTCAGTATGACCACCTCTTAACAATTCCAGTATCTGTCTCTTGAGAATGTGCCAGAGATATTTCATGATTTGTTATCCTTATCTTTCAGGCTCAGTCTAAATACTAACAAGGAAACTCCTATTGAATTTTCAGTTAACATATATATTAGATAAATACTTAATTTTTTTCTTATAGTTGCTTTTCTTATCTGATATTTATCCCCATTCAGGCAGTAGCCAATGTCTCCATGTCTTAAGAGGATAATAGAAAAGAATCTACAGAATTAAAACAATAATAATAAGTTTTTGGCTTTGGTGTTCAGTAGCAAAAGCCCAAGAACAACCAAAATAGTAGAAGAAGACATGACCAGGTAGGACCACGGTAACAAAGAAACAGAAAGAATGAAAAGGTAGGGTCTGGTACATAAACATGATTGTGATTCAGACCATCTGCCCTTGACACTATTCAGTTTTCCAGTACTCAGAGATAACCAGGAAAATGGAAGCTCTATAAAGAAATTAAATTCAGGTACAAAAATTAAAGTTAGATTTTTTTCATAACCAGGTATTTACTCAACTTACATGGAAAATGCCTAGAAGAATACACAGGGAACTGTTAAGAGAGTTTAGGGAGTAGAACAGGAAGTCAGTAGGGAGGAATCAAAACTACTTTTCTCTCATAAACTTATGAAATATTCATGTATTTTTGGAATTTCACTTATTTATTCAACAAAATATAACTTATTTTTATAAAAAGAAATTAACAAGGAGCACAATCACAAATAAATACACATTAAGAAAATTATTCAAGGCAAATTTTCCTCAGGTCCATGAAGATGACAAAAAAAGTGAATGAGGATTTGGTAGGAAAGGAAAGCAATGGAAAAGGTAAGAAAGACCAGGAACCACAAAATAAGAGTCAGCAATAAGAAAAAGTAAACATCATCTTCTTGTACAAATACCATAAGGTTGAGAGCCTCATTAATGTGTCTACGGCCACTTTACTATTAGAAAACACTGAAAAACTGGTGTGTACCCAAAGGAGACAAGTAGACAAATTAAGGAACTGGGATCCATATTGGCTAAGGAAAAATGACATGCTGGTATATAAACACGAGATCAGAAGTCTGAGGAGGGACTGCAGTCATCAGTAAGTAAGTGAAAGTTCATCAAATGGCAAAACGATTACACTTAATTTTTACATCGAGATCAAAGAATTAAACTGAAGAGTCAATTAAAAGGAAGCAGATTTAAATTTTCTAGTGTTCCCTTAAAATTAGATACATTAATTAAAAACCAATCCTGGACATCCCTATCAAGTAGCGCCAGAAGTGCTGTGACTTGTTAATCCCTTTGCTTTGTTTTGGACTTAATAGCAAAAGTAGCTGCAAGTATGCAGAAGGAAATATTAAAATAAATATATCACCTGAAAAGTGAAGGTGAGTCTACTGTGGAAGGGCAGCCCTCCACTGGCAAAGCAGAAGAAATTGCTTTTACCTTTTATAGTAAAGAGGAAGGCATTGGTGTAACCAGCTCCAGATAACCAGAGTAACATGGCTTTAAGAACCTACTAGAAAAGTGTCTGCAGAGAAGGTGTCCAAAAAAGAAAGTATGGGTAAAAGACTGATGGAACCTGAGAAAACGGTTATGATTAACCTGATCTGCTTCACAACTTTGCCTCAAGCCAGACTTTCCACTCCCTTCATGACTCCTCTTCTTTCCTTTAGTATAATCCCTACCACTGAGCAATAGTAAATCTTAGTTCTAAATGTCAGTCCTGAAAAGTTAGCACAAGCTCTCTTGCATTAGATTTCTGATGGCTAAAAAGTGTTCAGAATAGTTTAGCATGATAATCAAATGTCAACATTATTTCAGTATAGCAAGATAATGGTCCGAAAATATTCCTAGTTCACTTCTAAACATAAATAAGCACTTGGGGATCCCTGGGTGGCTCAGTGGCTTAGCGCCTGCCTTCGGCCCAGGGTGTGATCCTTGAGTCCCAGGATCAAGTCCCACATCAGGTTCCCTGCTTGGAGCCTGCTTCTCCCCCTGCCTGTGTCTCCATGTCTCTGTGTCTCTGTGTCTCTGTCTCTCGTGAATAAATAAAATCTTTTTTTTTTTTTTTAATAAATAAAATCTTAAAAAAAGAAGCACTTATAAGTATCTTTAATTAAGAAGGAATTCATAAATGTCAACTAGTTATTTGCAGGTCAAAATCAAGATATTCTAAAAAAACAAAATCAAGGTATTATGTGCTATTTAACAATCTAAAGATTGAAAAATTAAATTCATAGGAAGGAGAGAGAGAACAGATACAAATCAAATTGGTAGATGTTTCCTTATTAGATGTTTGCAAGGGGCACTGAATAACTAAATAGCAAGGGTTCTCATTAAAACAAGAAGAGTTTTCACACTTATTTATTTCACACTATTTATTCCTTTTGTCAAGGAATAAACAGTAATTCAAAAACTTGATTAAGTGTTTTCCATTGGAATCAGAGGCAGCATCAAAAATTCTCTAAACTTACTACGGCAACAATTTCTTAATACATACCCATATCAAATCATTATGTTGCACAACTTAAACTGACACAATGTTATGTATCACTTATATCTTAATAAAACTGAAAAAAAGAAAACCCAGATTTCTACATAAAATCAATAATTAAAAGAGCTTTTACATAAGAATCATAAGACCGAGAAGTCATGGCTACTATTGTATACATCTACACAACTGCACAAAATGTACTCAAAAGTTAATTTGTTTAATTATCACAAGAACAGTCTTCTGTCCTCACTCTGTTACCTGAACACTCTCTTCAAATGAGAGGTGAAGAAACCAAGGACTGGAGAAGTCAAATCCTTAGCCAATGCATTACAGCCAAACAGCTAAACCAAAATTTAACATATGATGACCTCAAACCCATAAATAGGGATCCCTGGGTGGCGCAGCAGTTTGGCGCCTGCCTTTGGCCCAGGGCGCGATCCTGGAGACCCGGTATCGAATCCCACATCAGGCTCCCAGTGCATGGAGCCTGCTTCTCCCTCTGCCTATGTCTCTGCCTCTCTCTCTCTCTCTCTCTCTCTCTCTCTCTGTGACTATCATAAATAAATAAAAATTAAAAAAAAACAAAAACCCATAAATATTCACCTTGGAACAATGCCTCCCTCTCTGAAATATTTGTTCTGTCATTAACAAGCTCCATGACATCAGAAAAAATTATTAATTTCTCTGGATCTTAGTTTCCTTCTGTGTAAAATTCTCTGAAGACAGGAATTCCAAGTTCTCTTTTTTGTTTGATATAAATAATCCATCATTCCTCTATTAAGAGCATATCATAAAGTCAGAAATAAGGCACATGATCGTACCATGAAGTCTTTTTTTTAAAGATTTTATTTATTTATTCATGAGAGACACCGAGAGAAAGAGAGGCAGAGACATAGGCAGAGGGAGAAGCAGGCTCTCTATGCAGAGAGGTTGACATGGGACTCAATCCTGGGTCTCCAGGATCACGCCGCAGGCTGAAGGCAGCGCCAAACCACTGAGCAACCCCGGCTGCCCAAGGCTTACTTTTGAATGTGAGCTGCATAAACATATATTTATTTGAAAAGCAAACAAGGGGCTCCTGGGTGGCTCAGCTGGCTAAGTGTCTCAGTCTTGGCTTCGGCTCAGGTCATGATCTCGTGGTCATGAGATCAGGAGATTTAGCCCCATATCCAGCTCTGTACTTAGTGCAAAGTCAGCTTCAGATTTTCTCTCCTTGTCCCTCTCTCAAATGAATAAATAAATAAATAGTCCTTAAATAAAAAAAGTAAAGCAAATCAAATTCCATGGTTTCCTCTACTTGTCCTTATCTGTAAAGGCATGTAGAGTTGACACATGAAAAATAGAGCCTTTCTTTTTTTAAATAGAGCCTTTCCATAAATGAGCATGTCTATTCACAAATGAGATATTTCCAGCTCTTACCTTCCACCCTGTTTATTAATATTATTATTATCATTTATAATAAAGATATCTGTCTATGGCTTGGTTTGAAAAGGGCTTGCACACTGTCCATCAGCAATAAAAAACCCATGACCTTACTCATGTGGTAATTAAGTCTACAGCCTATCAGCTCATATGAAACAGGCTGAGGCTGTTCTGGTTGGTGGAAGGGAGGAACATAAGACCCTCAGAGGACATCACTAAAATTCCTTCATCCCAGAAATATACACCTCAGTTGGGCAGGTCCTGGTGCAAATAGGAGGTAAGGAATTGTCAGAGAGTGCCACTTATTCATGGGAAGGGGAGCCAAACTAGAGCTGAAACCCTCAGCAGACTGAACCATCCAGAGCTCAGAACAGGGGGGAGCAGCATCCAGCTCTTGCATAAAACCACAGTCTGTGTTATAGCTCTTCATTGCATTGTGCTTAAGCAGACACTGTCTTACAACCCTGGGGATGAGGAAGACACTGCTGGGTTGGGGTGAGGGGAGAGAGACACCAGCATAGGCCCTAGTAGGAGTATACAACAGATTCAGAAAATGCAAGACTGAATATAAGGAAATATTCTATTCTCAGCGCTATAGCTAGCTTCCTGGCTATGTGATTTTGAAAAATGAAATCCCACCTCTCAATCTACATTCTTAAGTCTGCAAATGGGGCATAAAAGTAATACCCATCTTTGGATGTTGTCTTTTCTTTTTTTTTTCATTAAATAAGTTAGTGCCTATAAAGTCACCCTTTTGAACACTGCGCTGCAAAAAAAAAAAATTGGTCACTATTTAGTAAATCCTTGGCAACCCAATGACTGGTACCCAAACATCCGACAGAGGAGTTTACGTATGTAACTTCTAATTTAATCTTCACAAATATTTTAGGAGGTTTAGCCACTTAGCCACTTAGTGGCTAATCAAGAAACTGAGGTATAAAGAGGATAATTAACTTAATCAGATACATACAATAAGCTGTCTGACCCCTCAGTTCTCCTATTCTTAACCACTGTAATATAAAACTCCATAGAGCTAAATATCAAAGATGCTCATTATTAGCATGTCAGTAGACAATATTCTCACTTATTTGCTTTTATTCAATAAAACAATAAACTGCACTGTTTATAAGAACAGTCTTTTTATTTTTATTTTTATTTTTTTTATTTTTTTTAAGAACAGTCTTTTTTAAAAATGAGGCCCAAAGCTATTTTTCTTTCAAGTAGGGAAAACACTTTTTTTCTGAAAACACTGTTTATCTAAAGGTTATTCATCATCAACAAACACTACTTCATTGTAACATCATAACAAACCTATAATTTTGTAGGAGAGAAGTCTGGGTTTTAGAGATATTAAGTGATATCAAGTAAATAGTAATACTAGTAATCATTTACTGACATTCTACATTTAAGCATGACTTCTGGTGCTTTAAGTTATATCTAATCTCCATGATAAGACAAGGCAGGGTCCCCCTCACTTTCATAAATGCAGAAAGTCAGGAAATATTTGCCAAGGGCTCAAATCTTTAAATGATGAAGGTAGGTTCAAGTTCAGGTCTTTCTCACTCTTCAAGCTGTGCTTTTTCTAGTTCAGCAAGCACTGTCATAAATAGATACCTCCTTACTCTTTCTTATGCTCTTCCTTTCCCTGACTCAAGTATCTCCCAAATTCAAGCCTTTATCATGCTTCACTGAAGCATTAAAAATGCCTTGATTTGTTTCTTTCAAAAGCACCCTCCACACTGCCACCAGAATTATAATTATATAAGTAACAGCAGTGTTAATCTGACTGTGACGGCTATTCTCAACATACTTTGACAAGTCCCTCCAAGTGCATTCCGAGGCCCAACACTGAGTAACCACCTTATGACCTTTCAGTCAACAACTTTTCCCCATCCCCCAAAACTGCCACAAATGTTTACCTCTTAAGAATCACCCCAGATGAATGTAAGCTGGTACAGCCACTCTAGAAAACAGTATGGAGGTTCCTCAGAAGTTGAAAATAGAGCTACCCTATGATCCAGCAATTGCACTACTAGGGATTTACCCCAAAGATACAAATGTCATGATTCAAATGGGTACCTGCACCCTAATGTTTATAGTAACAACGTCCACAATAACTAAACTATGGAAAGAGCCCAGATGTCCATCAACAGATGAATGTATAAAGAAGATGTGGTATATTGGTGTATATATATGTGTGTGTGTGTGTGTGTGTGTGTGTGTGTGTGTGTGTATATATATCCATCCATACACACAATGGACTACTACTCAGCCCTCAAAAAAAAATCAAATCTTGCCATTTGTAATGACATGGATAAAACTAGAGGATATTATGCTAAGTGAAATAAGTCAATCAGAGAAAGGCAGTTATTATATGATCTCACCCATATGTGGAATTTAGTAAGAAACAAAACAGAGGATCATAGGAGAAAAGAGGGGAAAAAAAGATGAAATCAGAGAGGGAGACAAATCATAAGAAACTCTTAATCATAGAAAACAAACTGAGGGTCCCTGGAGGGGAGGGAAGTGGGCAGATGGGGTAACTGTGTGATTAAGGACGGCATGTGATGTAATGAGCACTGGGTATAATAGAAGGTTGATAAAACACTGACCTCTACTTCTGCAACTAATAATACATTATGTGTTAATTGATTTTTTAAAATTTTAAAGTAAAAAAATAAAATAAAAAGAACCATCCCAGACATCTCTAGAAATACCTGCCCACCCTTTATTCCTCAAGCTGAAAAAAAAAAGATCTCTGTCAAACTCCTAGGCTCTGCACATACCTCTCACACATTATTTTGAAATGTTCTATGTATGTCTGTCTTTCTCTAAGACTACATTTAGCTTTGTTTTTCAGTACTTGGTAAGACTAGAAATTTAGCAAAGAATTTGTTGAAATACACTTAACTGGCTTGCCCAAGTATAACATCTGAGAAGCAGAAGAAGGAGGATTTTAACTTCAGGTCTTTTAAGGCTAGGCCCAGTGCTCTGTTATATCCAGAAAATAAACACATCTATCCTGTAGCAAATTATGTTGCATAGACACAATTTTGAAACAGAGGTTGGAGCAGAACTAGATCAAGTGCCTAACACATACCTGAAATTATTGTCATCTTGGAAGCAAATGACAAAATAATATTTTTAGGCTACTTCTAAACTATTGGTATCAATATGTGACAAATCTGTACCAATTTATAACATGGATCAGTGTGTTTATGAAGTATCTATAATACAGCAGGAAAAGTTTGCCTCTTAATGAAATATATTCATACCAACAATGACCCTTAGTAATTGCGTAATTACTGCATTGCCTGGTACTATTTGCAGACATTCAGTTATTAAATACAGATTCAGGAGCAAGGGAAGAAATCACAATTTTCCTAGGTAGGCTCTCAATCTAGAAGTAATTAAAGACTTACTTAAGAGACAGAACATGAAAGACCCTTCACAAACCAAACAGTTAAACCTACATTAAATTAAAATTGCGGGGATCCCTGGGTGGCGCAGCGGTTTGGCGCCTGCCTTTGGCCCAGGGCGCGATCCTGGAGACCCGGGATCGAATCCCACATCGGGCTCCCGGTGCATGGAGCCTGCTTCTCCCTCTGCCTGTGTCTCTGCCTCTCTCTCTCTGTGTGACTATCATAAATAAATAAATAAATAAATAAATAAATAAATAAAAATTTAAATTAAAATTGCATTTTACCTTAGAATTAGGAAAATGAGAAATACTTTACTGCCTGCAAGGTATGAACATATATATTAAATATTGGAAGAAATCATTTTAAATAAGCTCCTTCAGTCTGATACTGTCTCCCTGCTGGATTTCAAATTAAAATAGTTTACCCTATTAGGGGAAATGCCTCACTTTCCTTCACTGGATTTCCCCCTTTAGTCTTTCTTTTAAATGTGAGTGCCTCTTGGATACTGCCCTTGGCTCTTCTTTCTTTTGTACTCCCTGGGTATTTCATTAAGGAACTCCATTTTAACTACCATTCAGAACTAGATTACTCCATTCCTACAACTCAATAGCAAAAATACAAACTGAATTTTAAAATAAACAAAGGACTTAAAGAGATATTTCAGAAAAGAAAAGTGCTCAACATCACTAATCATTAGGGAAATGCGAATCAAAATCACATTTGCCTCATACCTGTTAGAATGGCTATTATCAAAAATACAAAAAAATAAATAAATATTAGAGAGCTTATGGAGAAATAGGTACCTTAGCACACTGTGGATAGGAATGGAAAATAGTGCAGTTACTATGGAAAATAGTATGAAGGTTTCTCAAAAAATTAAAAATTACCATATGATCCAGCAATCGTGCTTCTGTGTATATATCCAAACAATTGAAATCAGGAGATACAGCTGATATATAAATATCTGAAGAAATATTTATACTCCCATGTCCATGGCAGCATTATTCACAATAGCCAAGCTATAGAAACAACTTAAATATCCATCAACAAATGAATGGGTTAAAAAATGTGGTATATAGAGACAATGGAATATTATTTGGCCTTAAGACAAAAAGGAAATCCTGCCATATGCAACAACCTCGATGAATCTGAACAATATTAGGCTAAGTGAAATAAACCAGTCACAGAAAGACAAATACTGCATGAGTTCATTTATATGAGATATCTAAAATAGTCAAACCTACAGAAGCATAAAGGTGAATGGTGGTTGCCAGGAGCTAGGTAGAGAGGGACTAGAGAATTGTTTAAAGTGTATAAAGTGTTGCTTATTCAAACTGAGTAAGTTCTAGAGATCTTTTGTTCCACAGTGCCTACAATTAACAATACTATATTATACACTTAAATTTGTTCAGAGGTAGAGCTCATGTTTAGTGTTCATAACACAATTTTACAAAGAGAATGAGATTCAGATTACTCCCAAGTTTATAATTTGAATCCATTTGCCATTCCTGGCTCTCTATACTCATACAAATCCTTTCCAGGTCAGATCAGAGAGAGGGATAAGGCACAAGAGGAAGATTCTGAGCTCACCTCATCCCATGGACATACTGAGGCAACAGTACATCTTTACAACTAACTCTGAAAATAACCTGAAATTGTAAATGAATTTGGTACAAGTTCCAGGATACAAAATTAATATACAGAAATCAGTTGCACTTCTATACACCAGTAACGAAGTAGAAGAAAGAGAAATTGAGAAAACTATCCCATTAACAACTGCACCAAAAAGAATAAAGTATCTAAGAATGCATTTAACCAAGGAGGTAAAAGACCGATACTCTGCAAACAATAAAACACTGTTGAAAGAAACTGAAAACGAAACAAACAAATGGAAAGATATGCCCTGCTTATAGATCAGAGGAATTAATATTGTTAAAATGTCCATACTACCCAAAGCAATCTACAGATTTAACACAATCCAAATCAAAATACATATAGTACTCTTCACAGAAGGCAAACAAATAATCCTAAAACTTGTATGGACCACAGAAGATCCCAAATAGCCAATGTAATTTTTTTCCTGGTTTGGAAGATGCATTGTTTTTATTTTTATTTAAATTAAATTAATTGGAAGAGGCAAGATGGCAAAAGAGTGGGGATCCTCCTTTCATCTCATCCCCTTATTTAGCTAGATAACTCTCAAATCATCCTGAACACCTATGAATTCAACCCAAGATGTAAGGAAAGAATGGCTGGAACAATACAAATAGAAAAGTGACCATTTTTTGCAAGGTAGGAGTGTGGAGAAGAGAAACGGAGGGGCCATATTGGAAGATAAATGGTGTGGGGGTGTGGAGGAGCCTCTGTAAGCTGGTACTAGAAAGTGATATGGCCCTGGAGCTCAAAATTGGGATCTTTAGAAATCTGCTCCTGTTAGAGTGTTCCCCGCCTGAAAGATACTCAGTGGTGAAGCGGGGGCAGAATTAAAGGTGGGACAGTGGGATATCAATATCCCTGGAAGTGCAAAAAGAACAGAGGTGTCTCAGCTGGCAGAAATTCCAAGGATTGCTGCAGGGAAAGGGCTTTAAATGACTGAGCCAGGGAGGGGACTCTCAGCTTGTTTTGCCCTAAACAACGAATGAAGGCTGGATTGGGTGACTGCTCTGGGTGTTGGGCCCCTGAAAAGGATGGGAACACAGCAACCCTCCGTCTTCCTCCAGGAAAGGCAGAGCGGGTGCACACTCAACCACATGAACACTCTCTGTGAACACTCCTACAATGGACAGAAACAGGGTGACCCTCTCCTTCCTCTAGGAGGGGGCGTGCAGTTGCATGCACTAGTGGGGGAAGCTCTCCCTGCCAGAGCCCTGCAAATCACACAAAATAGTGTCCTTCCATCTTCCCCCTGGAGGTTTGAGTGAGTGGGTGGGCATCATAGGAGTCTGTAGAGTTTGGTACACACCATGATCTTTCAGCTCTGGGATTGGAGATGGGGGCCAGTCATTTTTATTTCCTCCCTCTAAAGTGGTGTGGAAAGTCTTCAGGGAACAAAAGCCACACACAGCAAATAGCTTATACTGAGCCCAGTCCCCTGGCATGGGGCGGACAACTCTGCCCAGGCACAGACACCTGAGAATCAGCACAGCAGACCTCCTCCAGAATACTGGCTGGAAGAACCTGGGAACAGAAAGTTTACTGACCAACCAGGACTGGAAAACTCCAGTGGGGGGAGTAAAATAATATATAGAAAGAACTCAAGGTTTTCTCTTATGATTTGTTGGTCTTTCAGTTCAAAATTTTCCTTTTTTTCCCTTTTTTTCCATTTAAACTAGTTTTTTTAATCCACTTTTTCCTTTTAAATCTTTTTTTAACTTTCATATTTTATAATTACATGTTATAGATATGTTTTTCATTTTTGGCTTTCTTTCATTCTATTCAATTTTATTTTTTTTGTGTGTGTATATATATATATTTGGTTTCTTTATAACTTTAGAATTTAGTATCTTTTAACATATAGACCAAAATACACTCAGGACAAGTGGATCACCCTGTTTTGTCCACTCTGAGGTTATATTCTCTCCTCCCCTTTTTTCTTTTCTTTCTTTTTTTTTTTTGTCTCTCTGTGTGTGTGTGCGTGTGTGTTTGTCTTTTTTCTTTTCTTTCCTGGTTCCTAAATTCTTCAGATTTGTCTAGTGCGTATTTTGCTTGGGTTGTTGTTGAAAATTTTAGTTCTGTTGATTCATACAGCCATTCTTCACTGGACAAAATGACTAGAAGGAGGAATTCACAACAAAAGTAAGAACAAGAGGAAATATTCTCTGCCACAGATCTAATGGATAAGAATTTAAGTAAGACGTCAGATGGAATTCAGGATGATAATTACAAAGTGACTAGCTGGACTTCAAATTTTTTTTTTATTTATTTATGATAGTCACAGAGAGAGAGAGAGAGAGAGAGAGAGAGGCAGAGACATAGGCAGAGGGAGAAGCAGGCTCCATGCACCGGGAGCCTGACGTGGGATTCGATCCCGGGTCTCCAGGATCACGCCCTGGGCCAGAGGCAGGCGCTAAACCGCTGCGCCACCCAGGGATCCCACTAGCTGGACTTCAAAAAAGCATAAAAGACTCTAGAGATTCTCTTACTGCAGAAATGAGATCTAATCAGGCCAAAATTTAAAATATTCTGAGATGCAGTCTAAACTGGATGCTCTAACAGCTAGGGTAAATAAGGCAGAAGAGAGAAAAAGTGACATAGAAGACAAGTTGATGGAAGAAAGGAAGCTGAGGAAAAGAGAAAAACAACTAATAGCCCATGAAGAGAGGCTCCTCAGGGAGATAAATAATGCTATTTAAAAAAAAAAAAAAAACAACAAAGATCTGAATTATTGGAATTCCTGAAGGCACAGAGAGTGGAAATGCGGGGGAGGCAGGGGATATATTTGAGACCATCATAACTGAGAACTTTCCTAATCTGGGGAAGGAAACAGGCATTCATATCCAAAAGGTAGGGAGGACCCCTCCTAAAATCAATAAAAATAGATCAATACCCTGACATAGAATAATGAAGCTTGAGAATTTCAGAAATAAAGGGAAAATCCTAAAAGCAGGTCCAGAAAGAGATTCCTAACATACAGAGGGAGAAATATCAGATTGACAACAGACTTCTCCACAGAGACCTGGCAGGCCAGAACGGGCTGGCATGATATATTCAGTATACTAAATGAGAAAAACATGCAGCCAAGAATACTGAATCCAGCAAGGCTGTCACTCAGAATGGAAGGAGAGATGGAGAGCTTCTAAGACAGACAGAAACTGAAAGAATATGTGACCACAAAGCCAGCCCTGAAAGTAATATTAAGGGGGATTCTGTAAGCGAAGAGAGACCAAGAGTAACACAGACCAGAAAGAAACAGAGATAATCCACAGAAACAGGGATTGTACAGGTAATACAATGGCACTAAATTCATATCTTTCAATAGTTACTCTAAACATGAATGGGCTACATGCTCCAGTTAAAAGATACAGGGTATCCAGATTAGATTTAAAAAGCAAGACCACTCATAAATTCTCTAAGAGAGACTCATTTTAGACCTAAATGTATCTGTAGACTGAAAATGAGGGGGTGAAGAACCATTTACCATGCAAATGGACCTCAAAGGAAAGCTGGGATATCAATCGTCGTATCAGATAAATTAGATTTTATTTACTTATTTTTAAGATTTATTTATTTATTCAGAGAGAGAGAGAGAGAGAGAGAGAGAGGCAGAGACACAGGCAGAGGGAGAAGCAGGCTCCATGCAGGAAGCCTGACATGGGACTCGATCCCGCGTCTCCAGGATCACACCCTAGGCTGCAGGCAGCACTAAATCGCTGTACCACTGGGGCTGCCCGATAAATTAGATTTTAAACCAAAGACTGTACAAAGAGATGAAAAGCGGTGCTATATCATACTTAAAGGGTCTATACAACAAAAAGATATAACAATTGTAAATATTTATGCTCCTAATTTGGGAGCAGCCAATTAATAACCAAAGTAAAGAAATACATATAATAATAACACATTAGTAGTAGGGAACTTCAAACCCTCACTCACAGCAATAGACAGATCATCTAAGGAGAAAATCAACAAAGAAATAAAGGCTTTGAATGACTGGACCAAAAGGACTTCACAGATATACACAAAACATTCTATCCTAATGCAACAGAATATACATTCTCCTCAAATGCATATGGAACTTTCTCCAGAATAGACCACTTACTCGTTCACAAATCAGGTCTCAATCAATATCAAAAGACTGGGATTATTCCCTGGATATTTTCAGATCACAATGCTTTGAGACTTGAACTCAATCACAAAAGGAAATTTGGAAGGAATTCAAACACTTGGAAGTTAAAGAGCATCCTACTACAGAATGAAGGAGTCAAACCAGGAAATTAGAGAAGAATTAAAAAGATTCATGCAAACTAACAAGAATGAAAGCACAACAGTTCAAAACCTTTGGGATACAGCAAAGGTGGTCCTAAGAGAAAAGTACATTTCAATACAAGTCTCTCTCAAAAAAAAAAAATCAGAAAAATCTCAAATACACAAGCTAACGATACACCTAAAGGAGATGGAGAAAGTACAGCAAATAAAGCCCAAACCAAGCAAAAGAGAAATAATAAAAATTACAGCAGAAATCAATGAAGTAGAAACCAGAACTATAAAACAATGAAACTAGGAGCTGGTTTTTGAAAGAATTAATAAGATAGATAAAACCCTAGCCAGACTTATCAAAAAGAAAAGAGAAAGGACCAAATTAATAAAATCATGAATGAAAGAGGAGAGATCATGACCAACACCAAGGAAATACAAATTATTTTAAGAATGTATTATAGGGATCCCTGGGTGGCGCAGCGGTTTAGCGCCTGCCTTTGGCCCAGGGCGCGATCCTGGAGACCCAGGATCAAATCCCACGTCGGGCTCTCGGTGCATGGAACCTGCTTCTCCCTCTGCCTGTGTCTCTGCCTCTCTCTCTCTCTCTCTCTCTCTGTGTGTGACCATCATAAATAAATAAAAATTTAAAAAAAAAGAATGTATTATAACTAATTATACGCCAAAAAATTAGGCCATCTGGAAGAAAGGGATATATTCTTGGAAACTTATAAACTACCAAAACTGAAACATGAAGAAATAGAAAACCTGAACAGACCAATAACCAGTAAGGAAATTGAAGCAGTCACCAACAACCTCCCAAGAAACAAGAGTCAAGGACTAGATGGCTTCCCAGGGGAATTCTATAAAACTCATAAAGAATAAATAATACCTATTCTACTGAAGCCATCAAAAAACATAGAAATAGAAAGAAAGCTTCCAAACTTGTTCCAAGAGGCCAGCATTACCTTCATCCCAAAACCAAAGATCCCATCAAAAAGGAGAATTACAGACCAATATCCCTGATGAACATGGATATCAAAATACTCACCATGATACTAGCCAATAGGATCCAACAGTACATTAAAAGCATTATTCACCACAACAAAGTGGGATTTATTCATGGGATGCAAGGGTGGTTCAACATTCACAAATCAATAAATGTGAGAGATCACATTAATTAAAAAAAAAAAAGACAAGAACCATATGATCCTCTCAATTGATGCAGAAAAAGCAATTGACAAAATATAGCATCCTTTCTTGATCAAAACTCTTCAAAGTGTAGGAATACAAGGAACAAGGGATGCCTGGGTGGCTCAACAGTTATAAAGTGCCTGCCTTCGGCTCCAGGCATGACCCTGGAGTCCGGGGATTGAGTCCCACATTGGGCTCCCTGCATGGAGCTTGCTTCTCCCTCTGACTGTGTCTCTGCCTCTTTATATCTCTGTGTCTCTCATGAATAAACAGATAAAATCTAAAAAAAAAAAAGTAACTTAAAAAAAAGGAATAGAAGGAACATACCTCAGTATCATAAAAGCCATATACCAAAAGTTCATAGGAAACATCATTTTCAAAGGGGAAAAACTGAGAGCTTTTCTTCTAAGGTCAGGAACATGACAGAGATGCCCACTCTTACCACTGTTATTCAACATAGTTACTAGAAGTCCTAGCCTCAACAATCAGACAACAAAAGGGAATAAACGGCATTCAAATTGGCAAAAAGGAAGTCAAACTCTCACTCTTCTCAGATGACATGATACTGTATGTGGCAAACCTGAAAGACTCCCTGCCAAAATTGCTAGAACTCATATAGCAATTCAGCAACATGGCAGGATACAAAATCAATGCACAGAAATCAGCTGTATTTCTATACACTAACAATGAGACTGAAGAAAGAAAAATTAAGGAATCAATCCTATTTCCAATTGCACCAAAAAACAGAAGATACCTAGGAATAAACCTAACAAAGATGCAAATGATCTGTGCTCTAAAAACTACAGAACACATGAAAGAAATCGAGGAAGACACAAAGAGAAAAACATCCCATGCTCATGGATTGGAAGAATAAATATTGTGAAAATGTCTATGCTACTCATAGTCACCTACACATCCAATGCAATCCCTACCCAAATACCATGGACATTTCTCACAGAGTTGGAATAATCTTAAGATTTGTATGGAACCAGAAAAGACCCCAAATATCCAGAAGAATGTTGGAAAAAAAAAAAACTGGGACCACCACAATGCCTGACTTCAAGCTATATTACAAAGCAGTGATCATTAAGACAGTATGGTACTAGCATAAAGACAGACACATGAATCAATGGAAAAGAATAGAGAACCCAGAAATGGACCCTCAGTTCTATGGTCAACTAATCTTCAACAAAGCAGGAAAGAATAGCCACTGGAAAAAAGACAAATTTCTTCAATAAATGATGTTGAGAAAATTAGACAGCAACATGCAGGAGAAAATAGATCATGGTCTTATACCATACACAAAGATAAACTCAAAATGGATTAAAGACTTCAATGGGAGACAGGAATCCATCAAAATCCTAAAGGAGAACACAGGCAGCAAACTTTTTACCTTGGCCTCAGCAACTTCCTGCAAGTCATGTCTCTAAAGACATCAGAAGAAAAAAACACAAAAATGAAATATTGGGCCATCACCAAGACAAAAAGCTTCTGCACAGCAAAGGAAACAGTAAACAAAACTAAAAGGAAACCTACAGAATGGGGGAAGATATTTGCAAATGATATATCAGATAAAGGGCTAGTATCTAAAATCTATAAAGTACTTACCAAACTCAAAATCCAAAAAAACAAACAATCCAGTCAAGAAACGGGCAGAAGACATAAATAGACATTTCTCCAAAGAAGACATATTCAATACCAGCACACATAAAAAAAAGCTTCACATCACTTGCCATCAGGGAAACACAAATCAAAACCACATTGAGATACTACTTTACACCAGTTAGAATGGCTAAAACTAACATGACAGGAAACAATAAATGTTGGAAAGGATGTGGAAAAAGGATAACCCTCTGATACTATTGTTGGGAATGCAAGTTGCTACAGTCACTCTAGAAAAGGAGGTTCCTCAAGAAGTTAAAAATAGAGCTAACCTATGACCCAGCAATTGCACTACTGGGAAGATACAGATGTAGTGAAATGAACTGGCATGTGCACCCCAATGCTAATAGTAGCACTGTCCACAATAGCCAAACTGTGAAAGGAGCTGAGATATCCTTTGATAAATGAATGGATAAAGAAGAGTGTGTGTGTGTGTATATATATATATATATATATATACACACACACACACTCGTGATGAGCACTAGGTGTTATACACACTAATGAATTATTGAAAACTATATCTGAAATTAATAATATATATACTATATGTTGGCAAATTGATTAAATTTTAAAAATAATAAAAGAAAAATTCAATTAACATATAATGTATTATTGGTTTCAGAGGTAGAAGTCAGTGTTTCACGAGCCTTATACAATACCCAGTGCTCATTACATCACATGCCCATCTTAATGTCCATCACCCAGTTATCCCATCTGCCCACTTCCCTCCCCCTCCAGGGACCCTCAGTTTGTTTCCTATGATTAAGAGTTTCTTACGATTTGTCTCCTTCTCTGATTTCATCTTGTTTTATTTTTTCCTCTCCTCCCCTATGATCCTCTGTTTTGTTTCTTAAATTTCACATACGGGTGAGATCATATAATTGTCTCTCTCTGATTGACTTATTTCACTTAGCATAATATCCTCTAGTTTTATCCATGTCATTGCATATGGCAAGATTTGATTTTTTTTGAGGGCTGAGTAGTAGTCCATTGTGTGTGTGTGTGTGTGTGTGTGTATCACATCTTTTTTTATCCATTCATCTGTTGATGGACATCTGGGCTCCTTCCATAGTTTGACTATTGTGGATATTGTTGCTCTAAATGTTGAGGTGCAAGCACCCCTTTGGATCATGACTTGTGTATCTTTGGGGTAAATCCCTAGTAGTGCAATTGCTGGGTTGTAGGGTAGCTCTATTTTCAACTTTCTAGGATCCTTCATACTGTTTTTCAGAGTGGCTGCACCAGTTTGCATTCCCACCAACAGTGTACGAGGCTTCCCCCATCTCTGCATCCTTGCCAACATCTGTCATTTCCTGACTGGTTAAGTTTAGCCATTCTGACTGGTGTGATGTGGTATCTCTTTGTGGTTTTGATTTCTATTTCCCTGATGCCAAGTGATGTTAGCCAAAGCAACCTTAAGAAAGAAGAACAAAACTGGATGTATCACAATTTCAAGGTATACCATAAAGCTATAATCAAAACAATATGCTACTGGCACAAAAACAGACACATGAATCAATTTAACAAGACAGAGGGCCCAGAAATAAACTCACATTTATATGGTCAATTAATCTATGACAAAGGAAGCAAAAATATACAATGGGGAAAGCCCATCTCTTCCATAAACAGTGCTGGGAAAACTGGACCTCAACATGCCAAAAAAAGAAAAAAAGAAAGAAAGAAAGAAAAAAGAAAAGAAAAACAAAAAACAAAAACTCAACTAAACAACCACTTTCTTACACCAATACAAAAATAAATTCAAAATGTATAAAGACCTAAATGTGAGACCTGAAATCATAAATCTCCTGAAAGAAACTATAAGCAGCAATCTCTCAGAAATCAGCCTTGGCAACATATTTAGCAACCCTCCTCAGGTAAGGGAAACAAAAGTAAAAATAAACTATTGAGAGCACACCACAATAAAAAGATTTTGGATAGCAAAAGAATCAACAAAACAAAAAAGCAAGCTATTAGATAGGTAAAGATACTTACAAATAATATACCCGATAAGAGGTTAATATCCAAAATATATAAAGAACTGCACAGGGGAGGACACAACAGGATGAGCCCTGGGTGCATACTTTATGTTGGCAAATCGAACTTAAACAAGATATATATATATATATATATATATATATATATATATATATATATGTTGTTTATGATATCAAAATATATATAAAGAACTTATACAACTCAGTACCAAAAAAAAAAAAAAAGAAAAAAGAAAAATTGGGCAGAGGACCTGAAAAGACATTTTTCCAAAGAAGACATACAGATGAAATGGGGGTCAATAACACTAATAATCAAACCAAAACCACAATGAGGTATCACCTTACATCTGTTAGAATGGCTAAAATAAAAAAGACAACAAGTTTTGGGAAAGATATAAAGAAAAAAGAACCTTCATACACTGCTGCTGGCAATGTAAATCAGTATAGCCACTGTGGAAAATAGTATGGACATTCCTCAAAAAATTAAAAATATAAATACCATATGACCCAATAATTTCACTATTGGGTATTTACCCAAAGGAAAAAAAAAACACAAATTCAAAACGATACATATAACTCTTGTGTTTATGGAAGCAACCTATCAATAGACAAATAAATAAAGAAGATGTGGTGTATACACACTCATAGAAATACTATGAAATCATAAAAAAGGATGAGATAAGCCATTTGAGACAACATGGATGGACCTAGAGGGTATTATGGTAAGTAAAATAAGTCAGACGAAGAAAGATAAATACTATATGATTTTATTCATAAGTGGAATATAAAAAAAAAGACAAAAAACAAATGAATAAATAAACTGAAAGCATCAGACCAGAAACGTTACAGGTGGGAGAGTATGAATTGTGTGAATAGAGGTCTTGGTTCTTGGATTCCCCACCAGATTTACATGGTGATCTGTACTGGCAT
The DNA here is from genome assembly GCF_053574225.1 of Canis aureus. Lineage (NCBI taxonomy): Eukaryota > Metazoa > Chordata > Mammalia > Carnivora > Canidae > Canis > Canis aureus. The sequence continues at coordinate 270,060 of NW_027554445.1, read as the reverse complement.
AAGGACAGCCAGAAGGAAAATAGCAAGCACGAAGCAAAAACATACTCTGAAGGTAGGGGAGGGGGGCAGGTTACAAGAGGTGGACGGGCCCTACATTGTTTGGGGATTGGGTATTTTTTACAGCACTCTGAGCTCATTGGAGTTATGAATGTACAGTAGGGTGGTCTCTAATGGAGGCTGCTTCCAATCATTTGAGAAAACCCTCCTACAGGTTGGAAGGGGGAGTTTTTGACTTTACAAAGTTTGTACTAGAACAGTCAAAGCAGAATTTGCAAAGGTGGGGTGGGAGGAATGGTGAGGATGTAGTATTAAAGAAAATGCATTATAATAATCTAGGGGTTACCCTGAGGCAGAGGTAGAAGAAGAGGACATGCTCTGCACCTGTGGCTCTTAATGTGTCAGTCCCAAGGTCTTGGAAGCCAACAAGATCAGGATATCATGTCCCTGGGGCTTTCAATGCCTAGCTTACTTATCACCGTCCCTGCCTCCAGCTCATGTCTCTATAGTTCCCCTTCAAGGACTTGGGACTCTGCCTCAGGATATTCCTCCTTCTGCTCATGTCTAGCTTCTACCTAACAGAAATATACAGAACAATGTATGGCAACCAATGATGGTTGCCAGAGGGAAGGAGGATGAGAGACTGGGCAAAATGAGTGAAGAGGATCGGGAGATACAGGCTTCCAGTTATGGAATAAATAAGTCATGGGAATAAAAGGCACATCATAAGAATATAGTCAATGATACTGTAATAGGATGTATAGTGATAGATGGTAGTTACACCTGTAGTGAACATAGCATAATGCATAAGCTTGTCAAATCCCTACACTGTACACCTGAAATTAATGTAATATTGTGTGTCAACTATACTCAAATTTTAAAAATAACAGTAATATTGTAATAATGTTGTATGGTGACAGACTTTAATAATATCTACCTTGGTGAGCACTGAATGACATACAGAATTGTCCAATCACTACCTGTGCACCTGAAACAAATATAACATTGTATGCCAACTATACTTCGGTATTTTTTAAATGCCTTCTGGTCACATGCATATCTATTGAACCTCATGATCTTCTGCACAAAACTTAGTCCTTGCACACATTCCTTATACTGGTAAATGTCTCAACCCAGTTGCCATTCTAGCCGCAGCTGCCGCTGCCATCTCCTCCTCCTCCTCCTCCTCCTCCTCCTCCTCCACCGTCCCTACATCCAATTTTTACTAAGACTATGTTAACTCTACATCTCTTAATCTGGCTCCTCCTCTTCCACCCAGTTGTAACTGCTTTAATTCAAGCACCCTTTATCTCTCACTGCACATTGCAATAATCAATTTTCCACTCTCTTCTAAAATCACTTCTTTATCCTGCTGCCAGAGACAGACAGATTTCCACACTGACAACCTAATCACATACTCTCCTGATTGAAATATTTCTATGCACACCCACCCACAGGAAAGAAAATCCAAAGATATCCTATCTAATATGATTCTGGCTTACTTCTCCAGTCTCACCACCTACGCTTAACATCTTTAATTGCTTTGTTCCTTCAACCTTAAATGGCTCATTCCTCTATATATTTGTTTATATTAATTCTTCTGAAAAATTATTCTTCTCTTTTCTCCCTCCTTCACCTTCCATTTTTCTCTACTCCTTATATTTCTGGAAAAACTTACTAATCCTTCAAAATCAGCTGAAGTTTAATCCTTTCTTGGAATCCTTCTGTGATCTTGCTAAGGCCTTCATGCCCTCAAAATGTGATCACAGAAGCATTAGACTCTTCTGGAAGCTGGTTAGAAATGCAGAATCTCAGTTCCACCCCAAATCTACTGAGTCCCACTCCAGGTGGTTTTTACAGATGTTAAAAGCAGAATGCTAGATCAGAGCTACTCCCAACAGCACACCAGCGTTAGCAGCAATTGGGAGCTTCCTAGAAATACAAATCATAATCTGATAAAAATATTTAAATCCAGAATATGCAAAAAGTTCTGAAAACTCAATGATAAACAGATGACCAATTTTTTTAATGGGCAAAAGAACAGACATCACACTGAAGAAAATATATAAATGGATAATAATCATGTGAACAGATGTTCAACCTAACTAGCCACCCTGAACTATCACTATATAAAATGTCAGAATGCAAAGAATAACAACAGCAAATCCTGATAATACTCAGTGCCGCTGGCATGAACATGGAGTAACTGGACCTCCATACATTGCTGGTGGGAGTGCAAATAATGCAGTCAATTTGGAAAGCAGTTTGTCAGTTTCTTATAAAGTTAAATATGCACTCAGAATATGGCCCAGCAATCCCACTGCTCAGCATTTACCCAAATGAAATAAAAACCATGTTTAGGCAAAAAATTATAGATAAATGTTTATAGAAGCTTTATTCATAGTCTCTAAAAACTCAAACCAACCTAAATTTTTTTAAGCCTAAATGTTCTTTAACTGGTGACTGAATAAGCCAGCTATAGTCCATCCATACAATGGAATACTATTCAGCACTAAAAAGAAATGAACTGTGGATATACACAAAAACATGGATACATCTCAAATTTATTATGCTAAGTGAAAGAAACTAGACTCAAAAGGTTACATATTACATTATTGTATTAAATGAAATTTTGGAAAAGGCAAAACTATCTGATGCAGAACAGATCAGTAGTTTCCAGGGCCTGGTGGTATGGGTAGGAACCTGGGGGAATTTGACTAGATGGAACTATTCTACACCTTGCTTTCCATGGTGAAGTGGTTATATGAGTCTTTACTTTTGCCAAAACTCACAAAACTATACACTAACAGGGATAAATTTTAATTCATGTAAATTATGCTTTAATGAAAAATGAAAAAAATAGTATTATATATATCATATACATACTATATGTGATACCCACCTTTAAAATATATGAATAGGGATCCCTGGGTGGCGCAGAGGTTTGGCTCCTGCCTTTGGCCCAGGGCGCGATCCTGGAGACCTGGGATCGAGTCCCACGTCGGGCTCCCGGTGCATGGAGCCTGCTTCTCCCTCTGCCTATGTCTCTGCCTCTCTCTCTCTCTGTGTGTGACTATCATAAATTGATAAAAATTAAAAAAAAAGATTAAAAAAAAACAAAAAAATAAAATATATGAATAAACTGTTGTTAAACTATGAAAATTGACATAATTCTCTTTTTTACTTGACCATACAATTCCTTTCCACAGATGTTTTCCCTAATAATATTGTATTTTATAGTTGGAAGCCTTTTATTGATCATTTACCAAACTTTCCTACACCAAAAATATGTAAAAGCATTTACAATTTGTTTTCTTTCTTATGACCAAAAGACATCAAATAATTTAAAGTTCCTCTGGCTTTTGAGTTACTGTTACAACTATTATTAATTCATAATTAAAAGAATATATATTACAAATTTTACTAAATAGTCATTAAATTTAAACATTTTATTAAAAAGTATAGATATTAATAAGCTGAATGGGGCTATTTTTTCCCAATTAGTTCAGCTATTTGTAAACAAGATTACGAATGGATTCATGTCTATTTTTTCTTTTTATAATTAGAAATACTAAGTATATTAACCAACACAAATATATAAGTAGATAGAAGCAGAAGGGGTTTTGTTAGAACACTGGCACCCATTTCCTTTAACTCCTCGTTTCAAAACAAATAAAAAATTATGTATGTAATGATCTAGTACAAAGGGTTGTTGCTGTTTTTTTTTTTTTTTTAATAATCAACTGAAACTCAGCTAGGTTCCCATTCAACTTTATGGAAAGCAAAAAATCAGGAACTGTTTGACACGCAAATGTGCCTGTACTCATTACACTGAAATATAAAGTTTATGCTCCTTCTGCAATTCTCTTGTCCATCTCCTCCTTGTACTGTCTTTGTTAGCATTTTACTTAAACAAGACCAATCCTCCACTTTCATCTTTGGATGAAACATCATACTTCAAGTTATGGGGCCTAGTTTCCTGAATAGCCACCAAGATGCAACCAAGAAGTATGGAGGAGATCTTTATGGAGGTAAACCTTGATCAAAGGGAAGAGCAGATGGGAGGGAGCCAAGGAGAAAATGTCCCCCTCCTTTCTCTCTTTCTTATGGACTACTCGCAGGTGAAGTTCTCCTTTCAGTACTTCTGGGAAAGTCCCAAATGCAGAGTAAATTATGAATGCTAATGTCTCTCTGCAGTTCACTATGGTAACCAGTATAGCAACACATATATACCTCCCTCCCTTCTTTTCCCTTACCTTCACTGCCTGAGGCTTGTACCTCCCAAATAAAGTGTCCTATCAAGAACTGTGAAAGGCTGGAGATTTCACCCCCAATTGTAAGCTAACAAGTGAGCCTGCCACAGTTTCACAGGTGCTGAGAGAAGACACAAGTCAGATAAAGGACTTTGTTACTCATAGCACAGCAGGCAGTATGTACTTTATGTTTATGCTGGCTCTCCTTGCTCACCAAGATATGTGGGGGTATTGTGTGTACAGTATATCTGTGTTACTGCTGAGATAAGCTTTGGAAACTCCCAATATTTTAAAGGGACTGCTAGGAAACGTGTCTAACTATTTTCCCACGGAGGCATATTATTTTTATTTTCTTGGCCAGAAAAAAAAATCTGCACATTCCTCCCAGAGTTGACACTATCCCTATCTTTAGAGGCTATTTACTACACAAACATCTCTCAAAATATAATCTTGGACAAAAGCTGTCACCGATGTGCAGAAACACCATGGAGACTTGCCACTCAACAAGTCTTTAATCTTTGATTTCAGATCCACTTTCTAAAGGTCCAAAGCTAAGATAAACAATTATCCGAGTCATGCATTTTCTCAATTTTTGGACATTTCCCAGATCTTGGATCCTCATTTCACCCTTTTTCACTCTATTCAATGTTCTTGGAGGACTTACTTGTGTTTAGCCAATGAGAGGCTCAATCGTCAGGTCTAAGGGTGGGGAGAGAGATCAGAGTAGTTTTTCCCCTGTACCCTCCCTTACTAGGTCCTGGTGTCAGCTTCTTCCAGTGGCAATTGGTCTAACAGCGAGTGTCTAATTTTATAGTTTAATAATAAAACATAGAGAATGTTTAACTTGTTTTATAAAATGAGAATTTATGGTAATTAGAATAAATCTTACATGACATGACTTAAAAAAGCAAATTTTAATTACTTTAGTGAACAATATACATTAAATCTGAAAGAAACCACATTGAAGTTTTATCCAGAGTTTTTTCCAATATATTTAAAATTTTTTGACATTTTCAGAGCACATCAAATTATATATTTTTAAAAAGTTTTCCTACTCTATATCCTTTAGCTGTTCTTCGGTGCTTTCAGGTACTAGAGAATAACATTAGGAGTGGAAAAGGATTTCCATTAGAAAAGGCCATTTTTAAGCACTTAAAATTTGTTACTGATGTTCTTTCTACTTTTTCCTCAATGGACTCTTCCTCAGAAGCCATCAATTCTTTAAAAAGTCAGGAGATAAAAGAAACAAAGTTGTTTAAATTAAAATTAATATTATTTTCTTACCTTCTACACCACATATCTGAATTCACCATTCTTAGTTACCAAAAGTACCAGTTTCCACCCCAGGCTCTATCCTTAACAGAAATATATAGAACTCTGGAAAGACTCAAAGTCCTATAGGTTCATGGTAGCATGATTAATCATTGCAGGAGGCTTCCCCTTTCTAAGGCATCCAGAGAGGTTTATCCTTCAGGCAATATTCCTTAGTAAGTTATAAGATAAGCGAGGACCTTGTATACCTTTTACAAATTGGAACTTGAGCTTTTCTGAATACAGGCTTGTTTCCAAGCAGATCAATTTTGGGGGAAAACTACACATGGAAGTAAAGTATAAGGAAATTTACTGTCTAAAAACCATTCACGCTTAAGTATCTTGGAAAGGCACGTATCTTCAGGTTGATGATCACAGCACTATGCTATATCATACTTGCAAGTATTGAGAAGAATGTTAAAAGTTTACAAAAATCATGAGTTACTGATTCACAAAAGTTCAAGACTAACCAGTAAAAGGATAAAAACTATTTTTATGGTCTTGTTGAAAAATACAATACAATTAACAATGTTTTAGACTATAAAGAGGGGGGGAGGAAAGTAGCTTTATGTAAACCTGTATCAACCTATTGTATTTATCAGGCTCAACGTTCTATTGGCCCTCCAACACTCCCATCTCTCTCTCTTGCCAGGTATCCATGTACCAAACAGCTTCACTTTGCTGCAGCAACACACATTCCCAAATGGAGTGTGAATCAGTGAGGCCATTATCTTGATCTTTAGGGCATATTCTCAACTCCCCTAGACTGAGTGCACAAAATATGATGGTGGTCAGGTTACGGATACCTCTTACTGCCTTTTTCTTTTTTTCCCTAGGCACTGAGAATATGCATTAGAGAAAAACGAGAAAGCTCTTCTTTTTGCCACCCTGAAATACTGAGTACCTATTATATTCAACATAGTGGCAAAATTCTGCATAATTATTGGTTCTTTAAAATATGGTTGGTTTTAACGTAGTTGCTTTTATTGCATTAGGGGACTGTTTATTGTAAGTTGGCATGTTTCAGAGGTTCCAAGTATAATTCTGTAGTGTTTGATGAATAGATTCCACATTCAGTTCTGAATCTGCACTGAAGATGCACTGTAATTATGCACCATTTAAAAACTTCTTCAATCCCTATAATTAGGATACATTGCCACCAGGTGGCAGGGGAATACCTTCATTTCATGAACTGAATTACTTGGCAAAAACTAGTACTGTTATTTATTTTAACTATTTGCTTTTTATTGTAATCTAGACTCAGTTGGAGATTAATATCAAGAGCGTGATAATAATTTTTAATGGTAACGGATACAAATTACTCTCCTTCTCTGTATCCCCATGGCATTTTGATTATATATCTACTAGGGATCCAAACATCTTGATTTCTGCTTCATTGACAGACAGACATATGGTCTCTGAGGGTCCTCAAGACCGTATCAGAGACTTCATTAAGAATATTTTCTGGGCAGCCTGGGTGGCTCAGCATTTTGGTGCCACCTTCAGCCCAGGCTGTGATCCTGGAGACCCGGGATGGAGTCCCACATCAGGCTCCCTGCATGGAGCCTGCTTCTCCCTCTGCCTGTGTCTCTGCCTCTCTCTCTCTCTGTCTCTCTGTGTGTGTCTCTCTCATGAATAAATAAATAAATCTTTAAAAAAGAATATTTTCTTAATAATGCTAAGATATTATTTGCTTTTTTCATTCTCATTTTTTCATAAGTGTACATACAATAGGGTTTTCTAGAGGCTACATGACATGGAATAAAACGGTCATTCTGTCAAAGAAATGTATTATTGTTTTATATTTGTATTTGAAATTTTCTCAGTTTTAATTTCTAATGTGATAAATACTGAGAGATGTAAGAATAGATGTTCTCTGTGATTTTCAATAATTCTGAAGAGTCTAAGGGAGTCCTGATATCTAACTTGAAAAAGTCCTACTCTAAGTAGTTAGTTTTGGTTAAATGTTGATGTATTTTTCTGTTTCTTTTGAAGACATAAGTTGTTCATGGATCTCCAGGATCACACCCCAGGCTGCAGGCGGTGCTAAACCACTGCACCACCGAGGCTGCCCTGTCAGCTGGTTTTACTCAATTCCTATAACTAAAATATTTAAAGGAATTCTTTCTTTACGTTATAAAATCCTGAGTTAAAACATGGATAGTGACTAGATCTAAGCTATGGAATGAAAAAACTATGTAGTGAAGTTGAACTGGGAATGATTATGGATGGCCAAAACCTTACAAATAATATGTGATTTCACTCAATTATTTAAAGCTAATGATCAAGTTATACTCTTAACTTCAGACAGGAGATAAGAAAATGTTCCATAAAAAAAAAAGAAAAGAAAAGAAAAGAAAATGTTCCATAAATTAAATGACATTTTTCATTATTTATCACCCAGGCATTTTACTGTAAACTAACTTCTTCTGTATTCCACACTATTCATATCTCATATGAGACTTGCTATAATTTTTTAGTTTACAGCTGTTATCCCACAAATAACCACCACCCAGGGTGGGATACCTGTGACATTCCTCAGGAGTGTTCATGGTAATGCCTAGCTGGGGGGAAAAAACAATCTTTAACTTGACAAAGCCAAGGCATTCAGTGTCTGGTAGGTCCTCTTTAGCATATGAAAATCCTTTTGGAACTCCCTTTTGCCTACCTTCCCCAAACTCCTAGGTATATAATTAGCCACCCCTCACAGGCCTGAGGCAGCCCCTCTTCCTGCCCAAGGCTCCTGTCCCCTGCTTTAATAAACCCACCATTTTGCACCAAAGATCAAGTCCTGTGACTGGCTCTCTGCATGGAGCCTGCTTCTCCCTCTGCCTGTGTCTCTGCCTCTCTCTCTGTGTGTCTCTCATGAATAAATAAAATCTTAAGAAGAAAGAAAGAAAGAAAGAAAGAAAGAAAGAAAGAAAGAAAGAAAGAAAGAAAGAAAGAAAGAAAGAAAGAAGAAAGATCATATAAGACGATCTCCATGAAAGTACACTGATAGTTTTCACATGTTATAAGTATGTAGGATATTAGTATTAATACAAAGAAGATTTGTATGCTTTAACACAATAAATTTTGGTCCTCTTCTGAGGCTCAGTGAGGCCTTGTTTGTAGCCCAAGGCAGACATTGACAGGCAGAAAGTCTCTGGAGTAAAGTTGCCATTAGGAGAGCCCTATCCTGAGTAGACTGAAGCTAATGGTAACAAGAGGGAGAATCACTATAGGCAAGAATGAAATATAGGAGTAAACTTGGAATCCATGCCCAGCTATGGTCTAAAGAGCAAGATCTAATAGAATAGGCCAGAATACTGAGAATAGCTTGGTATGGATTACTACTGATCTAGGATTTGATCATACTCTACTTACAAGCTAGTAAATTTGCCTGAAACTATTTCATAAATATTGACAGAAGATATGAGACTTGTGGGTCAAAAATAAAAGACTATTACTCATGACACAGCTATAGAGAAAACATTATTTCCTTCCTCAAGGATGTTCCCTGAATAAAACCATAAGAAATGGTCTGGGTAAAGAGTAGTCATGGCCTTGCATTCTTGGTATACCCAACAAGAAGTGAGTCATGAGGCTTATCTCCCAACAAGTCCTAGAGCACATGGAGCAAATGTGTCAGATCTAAAACAGTACAAAGTGAAAGGATACTAGAATTCTATTATCTGTAGCACTGGCTAGAAGATTTACTGATGACTTAAAGCAATCATCTCTCAACCCAACCTGGATATTACAGTTGGAATGTTTAAAAAATGCACATCTTAATGACTCTGATTAAATTGGTGTATCATGTAGCTTGCCATGAGTATTTTTTAAAGATTTGAATGTGAACATGAGCACCTACATGAAAACAGGGAGAGGGGCAAAGGAAGAGTATCTTCAAGCGGACTCCCCACCAAATGCAAAGCTGGATGTGGGGCTCCATCCCACAACCTATGAGATCATGACCCAAGCCAAAACCAAGAGTTGGACGCTTAACAAACTGAGCCACCCAGACACCTCGCCATGAGTATTAAGAGATTCTAATATATAAAATCGAGACTCCTGATTTAAACAGCCCATATGGGATTAGATCATATGCCTCCATCTTCCCCAATGATAGAAATCCTATACAACAATAGTTTTCAGTCTTTGGCATGCATGAGAATTACTTAAATGGCTCTAAATTACAGATTGCTAGGCTCCAACCCCATAGTTTTTCATTCAGTAGGTGTACAGTGGGGCCTAAAAATTTGTAATTCCAGTTAGCTCCCTGGTGACGCTGATGCTGCTAGTCTGGAACCATTCTTTGAGAACCACTGATTTTTTTTAAGATTTTATTTATTTATTCAGGAGACATACAGAGAGAGAGAGGCGGAGACATAGGCAGAGGCAGAAGCAGGCTCCACGCAGGGAGACTGATGTGGGACTCGATCCTGGATCTCCAGGATGACGACCTGAGCCAAAGGCAGACGCTTAGCTGCTGAGCCACCCAGGTGGTGTCTCCTGATGATTCTTTTTTCTTTTTTTTTTAATGATTTTTAAAGACAAAGAATAGTTATAATTTTGAAAAATTCAATGTAAATAAAAATAATGTGATCAAATCTGAACTTCTCATTAACAGACTAATTCCAGATTAATTTTGTTTTATAATTCATATTTAACTAGCAGTAACTCTTAATTAGATTTCAACAACAAAAGCCAAATGTAAAAACTATTCAGAAAGATGTTCATTATGGAAGAAGGAGGAGATGTTGCAAGGAATTGAGCTGACAAGCAAATAATCCAAGGTTGGGAGAAGAGGCTAGAAAATAGACTAGAGGAGAGGCACAAGCTGTGGTACAGTTAGTGTGGTTTCAGAAACATGATGCTATACACCGTCAGACCAGAATAGCCTCCACTGAATCTGTATTGTGAGTGTTGTTTTAAGCCTCAGAACCCCATATGTCCCTATAGGACAATTAAGGATCTGGGCAGCCCCGATGGCCCAGTGGTTTGGCGCCGCCTTCAGCCCGGGGTATGATCCTGGAGACCCAGAATTGAATCCCACATCAAGCTCCCTGCATGGAGTCTGCTTCTCCCTCTGCCTGTGTCTCTGCCTCTCTCTCTCTCTGTCTCTCATGAATAAATAAATAAAATCTTTAAAAATGAAAAAAATAATAATTAAGGATCTCCCAATAAATGCTTAGATGCTAAATAAATATATAAAGCAAATATTTTTCTTTAAATACAGGGGTCCCTGGGTGGCGCAGTGGTTTGGCGCCTGCCTTTGGCCCAGGGCGCGATCCTGGAGACCCGGGATCGAATCCCACGTCGGGCTCCCGGTGCATGGAGCCTGCTTCTCCCTCTGCCTATGTCTCTGCCTCTTTCTCTCTCTGTGTGACTATCATAAAATTAAAAAAAATTTAAAAAAAGAAATAAATACAAATTAACACTTCTAAATTATGTTTAACATATTTCTATCAAGTTGTATTTCTTAACGTCACCGAGTCCTAATATTTAAAATAGCACATTTAAAAGAAAAAAATGGACATAAAAGAGAAAGTTATCTAAACTATATTTTTATTATTATGATATTTTACCATGGTTCTCTAAAGTTTCCTTTTATATCATTTCTACCACATACTTTGCTCATTGCTGTAAGTATATATATATATATATATATATATATATATATATATATACACACACACACACATACATATATATTTAAGCTTTTAATCTAACAAGAAGTTGAAACAAGTTGAAGGTGCTTTGAAGTCGGTACATAGGAAGTCAAAACATGTAAAATAATCTCTGATGAACTTCAGTCATTATATATATACATATATATATATATATATATATATATATATATATATTAAACATGCTTTACTCTCAGGAGGATTCATATTTATGCTTGATATCACAAATCTTTATTAAAGCAGGCAGTAAAGATGAGGCTCAGAAGATGACTGAATAATGAAGCAGAGTTATCAGTTGAGATATGTACTCTAGAGTGTGTACTTTTAGCAAATAGCTAACATCCATAAGCATGGAAGAAGTTTTGCCTTTGCAGAGTCTACATGAGGATTAATAATTCAGATACAGTGTTTCTATTATGTTTGAGAGAGTTTAATAACCAACAGCCTCCTAACCATCTTTATTTTCCAGGTTCATCTCATGTATGGATCTTTCCTCAAGATCCTATTCACTTCCCAACCTCAATCATCACTTCCACTCTGATGACCCTAAATATACACTCCCATCCCAGGCTTCTTTCTGGAGCTTCAGACTCATTCTCAGCGCCTTATTGGCTGTTATTACTTTATCTGAACCATAAATTCACCTTATCCTAAACCAATTTAACAACTTTCTTCCCCAAAGGAGATCCTACTCTGATTTGCAGGTATTAGGAATTCCATCTTTTTCATACTTTCCTGTTGATAATTGCTGAGTCGTTTTCAACTCTTCTTTCTTCATCTCTTAAATTCTGCAGTCATCAAGTCAAAATTTTTCTGTGTTCTCTCTCTCTGATCCTCCCTTCCTCCACCTTGTTTATACCCTTATTATTTTTAACTGAAGTTCCATAACAGAAGAGGGAGAGGGTCTTCCCTTTTCCTGTCCATCCTGGGCAAACCTAACAGATTATTCTTCCTTATTTGCATCTCTTGACTCTGTGGCTCTAAAACCTTTAAGGAGTCCTCACTGGCCTCCTGCCACCATTTCCTGCAGCCTGGGCCTCCCGCCACCAGCAAGCCCATGCCTTAAAACCCGGGAACTTGTTGTTCGCCAAGGTGAAGGGCTACCTGCGCAGGCCGGCCTGGATCGATGACATCACCGAGGGTGCTGTGAAGCCCCCCCCCCCAACGAGTACCCCATCTTCTTCTTTGGTACGCACAAAACAGCCATCCTGGGACCCAAGGACCTGTTTCCTTACGACAAATGTAAAGATAAGTACGGGAAACCCAACAAGAGGAAAGGCTTCAATGAGGGGCTGTGGGAGATCCAGAACAATCTCTGCGCCAGCTACAGTGCTCCTCTGCCGGTGAGTTCCTCTGATCGTGAGGCCCCTGAAGCTGACCCGGCAGGTGGGAGCAAGGACGACGAGGTCCGGGGAGTCATGGCCGTCACAGCTGTGACTGCCACAGCGGCCAGTGACAGGATGGAGGGTGACTCAGACTCAGACAAAAGCAGGATAACAGTGGCCTGAAGCGGAAGGCAGCAACCCTGAAGATGTCAGTCTCAAAATGAACTCGAAAGGCTTCCAGTGACCTGGATCAAGCCAGTGTGACTCAGAAAGCTCATCTGAGTCAGAGAAGACCAGTGACCAGGACTTCACCCCCGAGAAGAAAGCTGTGGTCCAGGCACCTCGGCGGGGCCCCCTTGCAGGACGGAAGAAAAAGAAGGCACCTTCAGCCTCCGACTCTGACTCCAAAGCAGAATCCGACAAAGGGTGAGCCAGTGGCTGTGGCCAGGTCAGCATCCTCCTCCTTCTCCTCCTCCTCCTCCTCCTCCTCCGACTCAGATGTGTCTGTAAAAAAACCTCCTCGGGGCATGAAGCCAGCTGAGAAGCCACCTCCAAAACCGCGTGGATTGGAAGCCAAAGCCTGAGCGGTCCGACTAGCTCAAGTAGTGACAGCGACAGCAATGAGGTCGACCGCATCAGCCAGTGGAAGCGCCGGGATGAGGAGAGGTGGCGCCAGCTAGAAGCCAGGCGGTACAGGGAGCAGGCGGAGGAGCTGCGAAGGCTCCCTGAACAGGAAAAGGAAGAGAAGGAGCAGAGGCGCGAGCGTGATGGCGGAGGCCCCGGCCAGCGGGAGCAGCAGCGGGGATGAGCTGGGGGACGAGGATGAGCCCGTCAGAAAGAGTGGCCTCAAGGTTCCGGGGCCGCGGACCACAGGCCTCTTCCGACTCGGGGCCTGAGGCTGAGCTGCAGAGGGAGGCAAAGAAGGCAGCAAGACAAAGCACAGAGCCTACGAGGAGACCCAGCCAGAAGGAGAAGAGAGGGTGCCTCAAGGAGAGGCCCTGAGCCAGGCCCGCGAAGGTGGAGCGAACTTGGAAGCTGTCAGAAGGATTCCCACCTGACCAGAAGGTCGAGAAAAAGAAAGAACCTTCCATGGATGAGAAGCTACAGAAGCTGCACAGTGAGATCAGGCTCGCCCTGAAAGTTGACATTCTGGATATGAAGAGGTGTCTGAACGCACTAGACGTGCTAGGAACCCTACAGGTGACCTCACAGATCCTGCAGAAGAACACGGATATGGTGGCCACATTGAAGAAGATCCGCCATTACAGGGCCAACAAGGAGGTGATGGAGAAGGCTGCGGAGGTCTACCCCAGCTCAAATCTCGGGTCCTGGGACCAAAGATTGAAGCCACCCAGAAGATGACCAGAGCTGGGGTGGAGAAGGAAAGGGCCGAGATGGAGAAGGCTAAGGAGGTGCTGGCTGGAGAGGAGGCTCCCATGGAGAGGGAAGAAGACAAGGCGAATGCTGATCTCTCGGCCCCGGTGAATGGTGAGGCCACATCCCAGAAAGGAGAGAGCATGGAAGACAAGGAGCAGGAGGGAAGACACAACTCCGAGGAGGGGCTGGGCTGTGGCTCCTCTGAAGAGCCGTTACACAATGACAAGGCGCGGGAGGGCTCCGAGATGGATGCACCTGGGAAGGAGCGGCAGGAGCATGCAAGGTTGTGGATGGACTCAGAGTCCCTGGACAAGGAGGCCAGATGAGCCCTGGCAGCCAGGCTCACCTGTAGATACCCCAGGCCTGCCCCAGCCCCCACCTGCCACCTGCAGAGCAGAGACCTGTTGGGGAAACACCATGCTGTCCCATTTATATATCCCCTGGGTTGTTTTTCTGCCTAACTTCTGTGATTTCCAACCAACATGGAATGACTATAAAGGGTTTTTTTAATGAAAAAAAATAAAAATAAATAAATAGAGTCCTCACTACTAACCATATTAACATTTTCACCCTGGTATTCAAGATCCTTCTAATATACAAAAGATCTGGCACACATTCCCAATCTTATTTCCTACTGCTTTCTCTCATGTTCCACATGTTCCAAACTTGGTCGCCTCTCTAAATAGAACCTGTGCTTTCTTCCTTCTAAGGCTTTCTTTCCTTTCTGTCACTTAAAGACAGCTCAACATGGTGGAAAGAAGAGCTTCAAGCTTTGGACTCACTGCATTCAAATCCCTACTCTTCAGGTATGTAATTGTGAGCAAATTACTTAATTTTTCAAATCCTCTGTTTCATAGTCTCTAAAATGTATATAATTCTTACATCTCTAAATTTGAGCTTTAAATGAGATAATCCACCAAAGGAGGTCAGTACCTATCACTGATCTTACCACTTCCTTCATGTAGACAAATTTCAAACATTGTGTTCTCACTGCATTAAGCTTTCTTCATCTTCTCACCCAGATGTGATCTCTGCCTTATTTTTAGCAATTTGCATGAATCTTAGGGCACTAACTTTACTCTATATTAAGTCCTTTACTTAAAAAACAATCATTTGCAGAATTATAGAATCTTTCATGTCAACAATCTTGTTTTACCCATCTCAGGATTTCTGTGGCACTCCACATAGTGTCTTCAATCTAGCTTAGTAAACATTTGTGCAAGGAATTGATTTGACTATTTCCAATAAAAAACAGGATGCAAGAAAAAAGCCCCTAACTATTCTAGGGTCTCTTGGGAATAAGGTACTAATAAGAGAAATAAGAGGAGAGGGTGAAGAATGGAGAGACCACATATTAAACTATAGAGAGCAAGACTACAGGCCTTCTTTTTTTTTAAATACTTATTTATTTATTTATTTATTTATTTATTTATTTATTTATTTATTTATTTATGTAGTTACAGAACCCACTCCCCAGGCCCAGCACGAGAAAAGGAAGCAGAGCCAAGGCAGCAGCAGCAGCAGGAGGAGAGCAGGTGGCTGGCGTCCCGCTCCCCCCCCACACTGCTCCCAACACTGTGGAGATGCAGGGCCAGGCACTACGGGTTCACCCTTTTTTTTTTAATTTATTTATGATAGTCACACACACACACACACACACACAGACAGAGACACAGGCAGAGGAAGAAGCAGGCTCCATGCACTGGGAGCCTGATGTGGGATTCGATCCCGGGTCTCCAGGATCGTGCCCTGGGCCAAAGGCAGGCGCCAAACCGCTGCGCCACCTAGGGATCCCGACTACAGGCCTTCTTACAGAATTCATTTCCACTTATGGGAACATCAAACCAAACCTTAGAGCCATGTCTCCAGGAGAGCTCAGGAGAGTAATTGCTCTGTCCCATTTGAAGGATCCAATGCCACTCTAGGGAAGTAGACACCAAGAATTACAAACCCAGAAGGTCATAGGGAAGGCAGAGAAGGGATTTCACCAGATGATGCCAAAAAAGACCTATGACACAAATATTGTAAACAAAATAGGCATAGAGAGGGATGAGTCTATCGGGTTCGATACCCTTTCAAGCTATTTGTTTTCTATATAATATCTCTCTTCATTTTTCTTATATTTTGCTATTAATTCAGATTTCATATAGATGAACATGCAGTATGGTAAAAAGGCCATTTATTGCCAGTATATCAGTCCCTAAACTTTTACAAAGATGGCTTTGGCAAAGCCATTTTCATCTTATCGACTATAATTTCTTCAAATACACTTTCAACACCTTAAAGAAGCTTGGAGGGGCAACTGGGTAACTCACTCGGGTAAGTGTCTGACTCTTGATTTCAGCTCAGGTCCTGATCTCAGAGTTGCCTGATTGAGCCCCATCTCAGTTCCATGCTCAGTGGGGAGTCTGCCTCTCTCCCTCTGCCCCTCCCCCCTGCAGCGCTCGCTCTCTCTCTCTCTCTCTCTCTTGAATAAATAAATCTTTTTTTTAAAGGAAGTATGGAATTAACTTCTTCTTTGGTATCAATTCAAAGAAAAATATTCTGAGCTATTTGCCCTTTGATCTGGGGATAACTGTGTTTTAATCTACATTGTCAATGATGCTATTTCAAGAGATTTTAATTAATAGCCACACACACAAAAAAAAACAATGAAAAGAAGAACAATAAATGCATAGAGAATTTCTTAGGGCTTCTTTTGTAGTTCTTTCATGCTGGGAGATGAGAAAAGGAGAATAGATAGAGGTGTGTTCATAAACTCAGAATAAAGAAGTACAAACTTTGTTCTGGAGTCTGCTGACCTGACTGCCAGGATGTTTCAGTTCCAACAGTTTCTAAGCTTTGTTTCCCAAGTGAACATATAGTACTAGCAACGTAGATTGTAGAGAGTAGGACCTGATAAAAATGAAATTCCCTCTTTTAATGAAGCAGCAATGGAGAAGACAGATCAGTCAGGAGCAAGCCTCCACTCTGGATTATAGAAGCATAGGAGCAATCACTGAAGGAGGATGAAGACCTGGTCAATGACCCTGCAGTGCAGGGCTTCCTCATGCAGAGAAAACAACAAAGCCACTTCACCCTTTGGCTTTTGCTGGAATAGGGATCCTTGGAAGGATGCAGTTGGAATCACTAACACTGCATCTGTTACCAGCTACATCCATCCCAGTAGATTATAGTTAACTCATGAAAATATCTCGCCCTCTGATCAAGGGTGCAAAATCAGGGGAACTAGTGCTCTTTTATCTCCCCTTCTTTCATTGCACTGAATAAATAGACCCAGATCGATCGATTGATCTATCTATATCTATCTACCTACCTAATGGTATTCACTTTTTTTAAGATTTATTTTTATTTTTTTAAATTTATTTTATAGAAAGAGAGAGTGGTGGGAAGGGGCAGAGAGAATCTCAAGCTGACTCTCAGTGGGGACCTCCAACGCAGGGCTCAATCCCAAGACCCTGATATTATGACCTGAGATCAAACCCAAGAGTCACTTAAATGACTGGGCCAGAGGGCAGAGGCAGACAGACCCTACAGGTGGCACTTGGTGTGACCTTGCGGCAACTTCGCGCTTGTCTGCTTTGATACAAGTTTCTGTTTGCTCCTTTTCTAAAGAAATAGCCCATATCGCTTGTGCTTGTTGGGTGCCAGGCCTCGTACCGGCTGTCCCTGGGATCTGCCCGGTGCCTGTTGACTTTGCGACATTGTTTATTCTCCGTGTACGTGAGGGAACGTTCTCCAAGGCGCGCCTCCTGTTCCTGCAGCGGGCTTTGTTCTGTGGTTGTGACCTGTCAGCTGCCTTTCATGCCACATTTAGGGATATTTGCCCACAACCCAACGTCCTCAAATACTGTTCCAGACGCGCCCTGACACTATCTCAGCTGACCTTGCTTCCCTTGCAAGCTCGGGCGCCGGCTACCTGCCTTTGTGATCTCTTTACGCTCCGTGGCCTTCCATCACATGGGGTCTGAGCCACTGTTGTGTTGTCCTTGCATCTTAAGGACCAATGATGGGACTGGGCAGGAAGCCTACACCTCCCTGGACACAGGAGAGAGGGGAGGAGGTGGGAACCCCGAAAACTCAGGGCAAACCCCGCTGTGCCTGAAATAAATAAAATCCAGGCATTTAAAAAAAAAAAAAAGAATGCACAAACTTGCTGCTGTTTAGATCACTGCAGCTTCTAGGACCCAGTTTCTTTTACTGATTTAAAAACAAAACAAAACAAAACAAAAATAAAAAAGTTGTGCCTGAAATGAATCTTGTTTTTTTTTTATAAGTAGCCGCCTGGTTCCTGTGTCCTGTGAAATACAGGCACTTGACCCTTGGTGTAGCCTCTGTTCGACTTTATATCACGGGAACAGACTGGTCTGATTTTTTGGCCCTCATCTTGAATTGGCCACATCCAGGGCCCCTGGCCAGTGGACTGAAGGCTTTGTCTAAGATGACAAGGGCAGCTCAGGGGATGTGGGGGAGGGCGCTTTTATCTTCCCCGTTGTCATTTGAGGTTTTGATCTTCTCTGGGTAAAGAGGCCGTTTATCTTTGTAAACACAAAACGTTTTTGCTTTCTCCAGTTTTCTGTTAATGGTGAAAGAATGGAAGCGAATAGTTTTACTGATTTTTGAGACTCTAAAAAAAAATTTTTTTTTTTAAGGTTAAGGACAACTTTATTGCTACCAGAGGCTTTTATCATCAGTACACGGTTCTGACTGTAATACCTTCCTCAGACTACACAAGGAGCCCAGGATCCAGAAATTAGGAGAAATACAGGTAGGGTAATTTTCATCAAGAAAATACTAATAGCTTAACATAAATCTAGGGTACTGAATTCAGTTATTACATGTTACAGACCCAAATCATAGAGCTGTCCCAATATCTAGAGAGTCTCTCCTACTGATTATAAATGAGTGAAAACTGACCAGTTACCAAAAACAAAAGAAACCAAAACCTTAATTGTTTGATATTTCTTTGGTGAGTACCTGGATATATTAACTTTATCACAAATTCTTTTATACAAATGTGAAATATGCTTTCAACAAATCTAACAGTGCCCTAATTATAATTACATGCCACTTTTAAGTTCTAAATTAAGATAAAAATGAAAACAATAATTTTGTTTCTGAACTCCAGGAACTGAAATGAGACAAACACAAAATCAATGTGGTAATGCTGCTAGTCCTTTTTCTATTACCACCTCTCATTCACATGGGGCAATTTTGAAGAACCCTTTTTGGATCAATCTGAATCGTGGATTAAACATGGCTGCCAGACTGAAATAATTTATTCATTAAATTGCTAAAAAGTAATTTTGAGGGTTTCCTAATCAGTGGAGGTCAGGCTATACAGATCAACATGCATAAAGTTCATTAAGTAGTCAATAAAGCAGCAAACAAAAACGAGGAAAATTAAATCAGGATGCTAGAGACAGGGTGTGTGCCAGCTATGAATTTTGGAACTTAAAAAAAAAAAACACTGAATATGAATTTTTGATATGGGTACAACCATGGTAAATATGTATTTAAATGAGTTCATACAGGTGAATCAGGAAACAGTGGCATAAACTAAATCTCTCTATTTTAATTTCATTAGCTAATTCAGTGGCCATCTTAAAAAATTCTTCACAATACGCACATCATGAATGAGTTAATTTTGACTATAAAACTATTAATTTTGGGGTTTGCTCTAAACAGTTTTATTTTCATTTTAAATAAGGGTCATGAAATTTTAAAGAATCCTTATAGAAATTATCAATTTTGTCTAGACAGCAGGTTAGTGTTCCTGTGATATGAGGATTAAAAGTTACTGCAGTGCCTAGGATGGTGCTTCACAGATAATGTTGTGCATCCAGTCTCAGTAATTGAGAGATAATCCATATTAAGATTGACCTGAAGTTTAGTAAAATATGTTGCATATTCAGTTTTCCTCTAGATCAATGTTTCAAAAGAGACTAGAAGATTTCTGTACCCTAAAAGAAAAGGGAAATTTGTTTTGCAGCCCACACAGCAGATAAAAGAGTGAGCCTCTGTTCTGTGGCTGCTATTTTTGCCATATGTTTAAAGTATGTGATATTGTGAAATGATGATTGGAATGTTTTCTATTAAAAAAATTATCCTAAGGAGAGCTAAGGAAAACTCCCAAGAAATTAAAAAAAAAAAAGATGAAACCTTTAAATAAGAATGTACTGAGTAATAGCTGGTTTCAGGATTTGTCATCTCCCTGTTCAAGTCAATTGTGAGAATACACAAATATGATGATTTTCCTTACCTGCCCTAACCAGGGGCTCCCACTTACCCCAGGTAAAAATCCAGATCATGCATATGACTTGCAGACCCTCCTAAGGCTGGCCTCCACTTTGTCTTCCATCCTCTTCCTTGCCTGCTGTTGTCTGTGCACCTGCTCCTACTCCTTCCCTCTCCACTAACAGCCACACTGAACTCCTTTCCCTGGCCTTTGTGTTTTGTGCACACCCTTCCTTATTTCCCTCCTTTCCACCTTCTTCAACCTGGCTAAATTGTCCTTATCTCCCATGTCTCAGTTTGAATGTCATCTTCTTGCAGAAGACTCTCTTGACACTCCCCTCACCCACTCAGCTTGGAAGACCCTCATTGATAGCCTCATAATGCCCATACTTCCCTCATCACACACTATTGTAAAATGGTGGGTTAGTTTTTCTTTGTCTGTTTTACCTGTCTCCCTTTGCCATAACATTATATATAATTCAGTGGGGTCAAGAATCATGTCTGTATTGTGTAATAGCATTCTCCAATCTAGGGTAGATGTATTCTGGGTGTACATACAAAGCTTCCAAGAAACAAATGGGCAAAATTAGTTTTAAGAGACTCACATACCAGATCTTCCCCTTCCAGGCCTCCTTTCCCAAAACTATCTGTCTGAAAACCTACCTAAAATCAAGGCATGAATGCCAGTTCTCCTTTCTCACTCCTTTTTCAAAATCACCCTTTTCTCACTTCGTGAAAGAAAAGCCTACCTATCACACATGCCAAATCTTAATATGGAGCATTTCATAGGATATAAAAACCATCAGAAAGGCAAACTCTTCAAAGCAAAAACTGAATAGTGCTACTGCAGCCTTCTTTAATTGAGTCACTATCAACCCACAGCAGGAGTTGAGAGTTGTCCCTATATTTTAGAAATTTCTGTTAATATAAAATACTGGTGGGAACCTGTGCTATTTGGCCAATATATCTGGGAGTGACATGGTCACAATGATGATCATTATTATTCTGCCCACCAACTCTTTTATTCCCCCTAAATTTACTGAGATGTAATTGTAAATGAACATTTCATATATTTAGGGTATACAACGTGATGATTTCACATACATATATATTGTAAAAAAAATTACCACAATCAAGTTAATACACCCATCAGCTCACATAGTTACCTTGTGTATGGGGGGATGGGGGGAGAATACAAAACCCTGTTTTAGCAAATTTCAAGTAGACAATACAATGATATTATCTATAATCACCATGCTATAAATTTGATTCCTAAAACAATTCATCTTATAACCAGAAATGGTACCTGTTGACCAACATTTCCTCATTCTCCCACCCCTGCCCAAGTGCTTGGCAATCAATGTTCTATCCTCAAGTTCTATTAGCTCAACTTTTTTAGATTTCACATATAAGTGAAATCATACAGTATTTGTCTTTCTGTGTATGGCTTATTTTATTTAGCATAATGTCCTCAAAGTTCATCCCTATTGTTGCAAATGGCAGGATTTCCTCCTTTTGTGGATGAATAATATTCCTTTGTGTATATGTATTTTTCTTTATCCATTATCTATCCATCAGTGGACATTTAGGTTGTTTCCATATAATGGCTATTGTGAATGATGCTGCAATCAACATGAGAGTGCAGCTATTTCTTAGAGATACTGACTTCATTTCCTTTGTATATATACCCAAAAGTGGAATTGCTGAATCAAATGATAGTTTTATCTTTAATTTTTTGAGGAACCACTATACTGTTTTCTTTATTTTTTTAAAGATTTATTTATTTATGATAGACAGAGAGAGAGAGAGAGGTAGAGACACAGGCAGAGGGAGAAGCAGACTCCATACTGGGAGCCCGATGCGGGACTCGATCCTGGGACTCCAGGACCGCGCCCCCAGCCAAAGACAGGTGCCAAACCACTGAGCCACCCAGGGATCCCTTGCTGTACTGTTTTCATAGTAGCTATCCCCATCTGCCAACATTTTTCTAAGAATTCATACTTTTGAAAGACGGCCCTGCGAAAGTAGAGCAAAAGGACTTTTGAAGAGAAATATTGAAAAGGGAAACTTATTTCCGGGTTATAAACTCATTCATACATGACCCCACACAATGACTCATCTGGGACTCTCAAACTATTCATTTCTTTAAATAAGAATTAGAATTCCCACGTGAGATGCTTATCGTAAGAACATTAACACATTTATTTGAGCTTACTCTTTTTTTTAAGTGAATAAATCTGATTTAGATGACTGATTTGATATTTTCAATGAATTGAATAAACTAACTAGAACTCCAACAACTAAGCGGTAGGGGTGGAACAAGGAGAGGAATACACACACATACACGGTATTGTCACTGCATACAACATTTTTAAAAGATTTTATTTAAATAATGAAAGAGAGAGAGAGAAGGAGCAAGGGCAGAGGAGAGAAAAGAAACAGACTCCCTGCTGAGCAGAGAGCTCAATGCAGGGTTCTACTCCAGGTCCCTGGGATCATGAACTGAGCCAAGGACACTTAACCAACTGAGCCACTCAGGCACCCTTCAAACATTTAAATTGACATACTTTACTATCAAAGTTGTATTGAAATTGACAAAAAAAAAAAGAAAGAAGAAAAAAAGAAAGAAAAAAAAAAGAAATTGACAACACTTGGGATGCCTGGGTGGCTTAGTGGTTGAATGTCTGCCTTTGGCTCCTGGCTTGATCCCAGGACAGGGGGATCAAGTCCCGCATGGGGCTCTCTATGGGGAGCCTGCTTCTTCCTCTATGTCTCTAGCTCTCTTTCTGTGTCTCTTATGAATAAGTAAAATCTTAAAAAAAATTGACAATACTTCAATTTTTCCAACCCTTGCCATCTTAAAAAGCAAAATAGGGGGCAGCCCAGGTGGCTCAGTGGTTTAGCGCTGCCTTCAGCCCAGGCCCTGATCCTGGAAACCTGGGATCAAGTCCCAACTCGGGCTCCTTGTATAGAGCCTGCTTCTCCCTCTGCCTGTGTCTCTGCCTCTAGCTCTCTCTCTCTGTCTCTCATGAATGAATGAATGAATAAATATATAAATAAATAAAGGCAAAATAGGGCGTGTCTAAGAGAAAGAGTAATACTATGATTAATTGTCATTTGTTAACTCTTCAAAGGACCCTTTTGGTGTATTTCCCAAATATTGCAAGAATAAATGACTAAGATTAGGTAACAAATTCTTTTGCAAATTCAAATCATTGCTTTTCAACGAAACTGAAAAAGGACTTGATTTGTTAGCTGATAGAAAAGGGGAGGTGGGCGGGGGAGTGACTGGGTGATGGGCACTGAGGGGGGCACTTGATGGGATCAGCACTGGGTGTTATTCTATATGTTGGCAAATTGAACACCAATAAAAAATAAATTTATAAAAAAAAGAAAATTGAAAATAACATTTGACAACAGGAACATATATAATGAATATTTTTTAAGTATGTAGATGTTATCACTATTCTTTCCATTCTCATCTACCTTTTATGGGAATAAAGCTTTTTAAGCACTTACATCTACATCAGTCATTCTCAAAATGCAGTCTGAAAACAACTAGTGGTCCCTGAAACTCTTTCAGGTGACCATCAAATCCTCCCTTTTCCAGATACACATTTGTATGCAGCCAGATTTTCTTCACGTATTTCAAACAAAACATACTGCAAAAGATTTAAATGCATAAGTAGAATGAGAATCCAGTTGCCATTTTAAAAGAAGGCACTAGATGTTCTAATATGGAAAACAATGCCAATATTTTCACTATTTTTTATTTATTTTTATTTATTTTTTTTTAAGATTGTATTTATTTATTCATGAGAGACACACAGAGTGGCAGAGACACAGGCAGAGAGAGAAGCAGGCTCCATGCAGGGAGCCTGACATGGGACTTGATCCCTGGTCTCCAGGATCACACCCTGGGCTGAAGGTGGTGCTAAACCGCTGAGCCACCAGGGCTGCCCTTCACTATTTTTTAAACATACATCTTTTAAAATGTTACTTATGGTTATATGTAATGGGTTTATTACTTTTATTTTAAAATTAATAAATATTTTTAATTTCTCAATTTTAATTTTTAATGCAGAAATATTGATAAATAAAACACATATAAACAAAAGCTCTCTGGCATTCTCAACAATTTTTTTTTTCAGCAAAGCAATATGCTTCTTTATTTCCCTATCCCATCCCCTTATTAACCTTCCTCCAGGATGGTGATGGGTTGGGAGGGCTCCCTCTGACTTAGGCCCTGGACACTCTTAGGAAATCCCAGGGCAGGATAGTTAGGTAGGTTAGATGACTGCCACCCCAGCTTTATTCCTACCTTGCCTTCTGGGAAATCACAAGCCCTTTCTGCCCCCCCAATACCAGGTATTGCTGCTGCTTTTTAAAAATTCCAAGTGGCCTTAAAGAGAGAGAGGGGGAAAGATCTGAGGGGGGAATCAGCGGGCTACCTTGTTTGAGGAAGGGACCGTTGGGAAAATGTGTCAAGCCAAACTCAGTATTGAGCATTACGGGAGGGAGATGTCCACCCTGGTTCCCTGGGGCAAGTAGGGGGCTGAAGAAGAGATTCAGGGAGGGAAGATGACAAGTAGGTCCTCCTGCTGCCTCTGCTGCCCCTGCCCATGAGGCTTCAATAATTTTTAAGAGTGTAAAGGGGTCTTGAGTTCAACCATTTTGAAAAATGCTGATCAATATAAATAAGAAAAAACTGATGCTTAAACCAGCTTCAATACAGCAATATATATTTATCATTCATAATTTAATAATTGAAAAATACCCAGATCTATATATTTATTAAGGTATGCATCCCCAATAAAGTTTTTTCTATGCTAATAACTTATCAAAGTTTATAATGTAAAATTTGGTACTAATCAATTGTGTAACAACAAAAATTACAATACAACATAATCCAAAACAGAAACATCAACATTTCAAGTTTATTTTTAATAGATATACTCTTTTGGAGTAAAGTATAACAGGCTGATCAATAAAAGATTTTCAAGCAAAAACATATTAGGATAAAATTATGTGGGGTAAATGGAATAGAATTATGTCTCTTAGGAGAAAAAATGTAAACATTCTGACAGTTA
The DNA here is from genome assembly GCF_053574225.1 of Canis aureus. NCBI lineage: Eukaryota > Metazoa > Chordata > Mammalia > Carnivora > Canidae > Canis > Canis aureus. The sequence continues at coordinate 244,798 of NW_027554445.1, read as the reverse complement.
AGAAGGAACTCAAGTTTGAAAATATCACAGTCCATCACTGAATTTCCAGAACCTAAAGCATTATGTGTTTATTATTCAATGAATGAGAGATATCCTCTAAATCCTGACTGAGAAAGAGAAAACAGTGTAAGAACAACACTAACCATTGTGTGCTTCAGTCTAGTCAAACAGAACAAATGGTGTTAGAACCAACAATATAACTGAACCATAGAGGACTTTGTACCTAGAGTGTTCCTGGTGATACTGGAGAATTAGGTCTAAAATGAACTCAAGTTCAAATGAAGAGTCTTAGAGATAAATCACACAAAACATTTGGAACTATGCCTGGTATATGACTAGTCCTCATAAATATTAACCACCCTTATTTTTTTTATCACATCATTATCAATGGCCTTAGGCTATTTGGACTTCACCTAAGAACTCTTAGCAACTGGGGAATCTCCAAAGGATATTTTTGGGCTTCAGTCTTCAAGTGAACTTCCCTATGTCATTTGACTGCCCTGCTTCTTGACTCCTACACCATACTCCTGTTTCTACCTTGAAAATTCTGGGCATTATATAATTCTTACAGAATTATATTTTCTTTTCATAAGCTAACTACTGTATCCTTCATATCCTATATATTCTCTCTCTGAGTCACTGTTTCAATAGATCCTTTGAATCATTTCCAAAACTTGCTTTCCAGCTCTAGCCTACCCTCACACTGTGAACCACATGTCCATTAAGAGAAGATTTGGATGCTCCTTACAGACAAAATACAGGCAACATTTTACACCCCCTCCCCTAAATTTTCTTATCTTCTCTTGGATCTTTTAAGTAGTAGCACAGACATTTCACCAAATGGCACTGCCACTTTTGGCAGTCCACCAAAATTAAAATTCTAGGGCATATCTATTGTTTCTCTTCTTCTGTCAGCATTATTTCCTTACACCATTAAGTTCTTCTCATTTTACTTCTAGAATGTTTATTAATTCAGCCCCTTTCCTCACAATCCCTTCTGCATCTATTGCTTTTATTCTCGGTTCTATAATCTCTCACATCTGTACCACTGTAATGGCTTGTTAACTGGTCTCCCCACCCATAATCTGCCCTCCTCAAATCTACACTCCCTGAGCATGTCTATCTCCCTCAAAAGTCATTCAGCGGCTTTTCACAAAGCAAAGAATCAAATATACTCCCTTTAACACCATACACTAGGACCCCCACTTCCTCACCTCTCTCTTCTAACCCATTGTGCCATATTATACTCTAAAGAGACAAAATTTGCATGCATTTTTCTTTTTTAATATTTTATTTATTTATTCATTAGAGGCAGAGAGAGAGAGAGAGAGAGAGAGGGGCAGAGACACAGGCAGAGGGAGAAGCAGGCTCCAGGCAGGGAGCCTGATGTGGGACTCCATCCCAGGTCTTCAGGATCAGGCCCTGGGCTGAAGGGGGCACTAAACCGCTGAGCCACCCGGGCTGCCATGCATGCAGTTTTCTAAGCCTAACAATCTTTACATTGTTTGATGCTTTACCTGAAATATTCTGCCCACATGTTTTATCTTAGATAATTTGTATTCATTTATGTCAAGAATACTTTGTGACCTCATCAGTCTGGAGCTAAGAGTTGTGACATATAGTTCTAAATTATCTGTACAATACCTATCTATCTATCATCTTCCACTAGACTATTATCCCATTAGGATATGAATGTTGTCTTACACATCTGTTTGTCCCTGGCACCTTACCACAGTGTTTTAGTTATATAGTCACTGTGCAATCAGTGTTGAACTAAAGTTTCAGATAACTGCACACATCTCAGGGCAATACTTAGGTAAACAAACAAGATGAAACGATTGCTCCTGGGGAAAGCTAAATCTGTTTTAAATGAAGCTTCACTAAGAATCTAAAAAAGAAACACAAGAAGTAAAGAAGGAAAGTGCAAAGGCCTTATGAAGTAAATTTGATAATCCTAGAGTAATTCAAATCTAGTTATAGATTGTCTAGACGTATTCATCTTTTCTTTTTTTATGATAGTCACAGAGAGAGAGAGAGAGAGAGAGAGAGAGTAAGACAGAGACACAGGCAGAGGGAGAAGCAGGCTCCATGCACCAGGAGCCCAATGGGGGACTCGATCCCGGGTCTCCAGAATCATGCCCTGGGCTAAAGGCAGGCGCCAAACTGCTGTGCTACCCAGGTCTTCCCGTATTAATCTTTTCTATTTCAACTCTATCAAGTTTTTTTTAATATATTTTATTTATTTATTCATGAGAGATGCAGAGAGAGAGGCAGAAACACAGGCAGAGGGAGAAGCAGGCTCCATGCAGGGAACCCAACATGGGACTCGATCCCAGGTGTCCCGGATCACACCTTGGGCCGAAGGCAGCACTAAACCACTGAGCCACCCAGGCTGCCCCCCTCTATATTTTAAATCGTTTGCTATTTAACAGGTCTGTGAATTTCTGTTCTGTTTTCACAATTTGATATTTTTTTCATACTTGATTTGCTTTAAAAGGGAGAAAATTTTGCATGTAATATAAATCTTCTTCATTAATGGAAAACTACATTTCCATGACCATATTCTGTTTTGTTCAAGTTTTAAAGGTTCAACAGAAATGACAAAACAGAAGAACAGAAATACTGGGAGACAAGGTCTGTATCAATTAACTTTTGGTATGCCCTAACTATACAAGAGATTAGATGAATTTGCAAGGTTCATTTTATACAACTCTTAAATTTGTTTTTATTTATTTTTTAAAAGATTTTATTTATTTATTCATAGAGACACAGAGAGAGGGAGAGAGAGAAAGAGAGAGAAGCAGGCTCCATGCAGGGAGCCCGATGTGGGACTCGATCCCAGGTCTCCAGGACCATACCCCGGGCTGCAGGCAGCGCCAAACTGCTGTGCCACCGGGGCTGCCCTTAAATTTGTTTTTAAAAGCTAAACTTAGGGATGCCTGAGTGCCGCTCAGCGGTTGAGGGTCTGCCTTTGGCTAAGGGCATGATCCCGGATTCCCGAGTTCAACTCCCACATTGGGTTCCTTGCATAGAGCCTGCTTCTCCCTCTTCCTGTGTCTCTGTTTCTCTTTCTCTGTGTCTTCCATGAATAAATAAATTAAAATCTTAAAAAAATAATAAAATAAATAAATAAATGCAAGCTAAATTTAGCTGAGCTAATAATTCTTTTGACATTATAAAATAATCTATCTCGGAGGGGCAAGATGGCGGAAGAGTAGGGTCCACAAGTCGCCTGTCCCCACCAAATTACCTAGATAACCTTCAAATCATACTGAAAATCTACGAATTCGGCCTGATATTTAAAGAGAGAACAGCTGGAATGCTACAGTGAGAGAGTTCATGCTTCTATCAAGGTAGGAAGAAGGAGGGAAAAAAGAAATAAAGAAACAAAAGGCATCCAAGGGGGAGGGACCCCGCGAGAGCCAGGCTAAGGCCTGGGCGAGTGTCCCCAGGTCAGGAAAGCCCCGCCTGGAGAAGCAGGAGCTTCACCAATCATCCCAGGCAGAAAGGGGCCCGCAGGGAGTTAGAGCAGAACCCCAGGAGGGCGGGGATGCCCTCAGGCTCCCTGGGACACTAACAGAGCACCTGCCCCTCCAGGAGAGTGCACCGAGCTAACTGAAGAGCTGGACTGCTCACATGGCTAGACCCCAAAGCAGCTCAGCAGCTCGGAGGGCTACGGTGGCGGCTCCATGGAGAGGGGGCTATCAGGGGCTACCCCGCCGGAGTGCGAATCCAACAGAGCAGGCCTGGGAGCACAGGGTGCCAGGGACACAGCCTACGATCCGACCTCCCCCCGGGACAGGCAGAGGACAGGAGGGCCCAGGACAGCAAGGACACTCTTGCCCCCAGCTGAGCAGATCAGCAGCCCGGCCCCTGGAGCATCCAGGCCCTGCAGACAGAGAGCTCTGTAGTTACTATGGGAGCTGAATCCAGGGCTCGAGAGCTGGCCCCGCCACTGGGGTTGTTCCTCCTGGGGCCTCATGGGGTAAAATACCCCCACTGAGCCCTGCACCAGGCAGGGGGCAGAGCAGCTCCCCCAAGTGCTAACACCTGAAAATCAGCACAACAGGCCCAACCCCAGAAGACCAGCTAGACGGACAAGTTCCAGGGGAAGTCAAGGGACTTAAAGGATACAGAATCAGAAGATATTCCCCCGAGTTTTGTTTTGTTTTGTTTTTTGCTTTTTGATTTCTCTTTGCTTTCCCTACCCTTTCTTTCCTTTCTTTCTTTTTTTCTCTTTTTCTTCTCTTTTTTTTTCTTCTTTTTTTTTCTTTCTCTCTTTTCTTTCCTTCATTCTCTCCTCTCTTTCTCTCCTTTTCCCAATACAACTTGTTTTTGGCCACTCTGCACAGAGCAAAATGACTAGAAGCAAAACCTCACCTCAAAAGAAAGAATCAGAATCAGTCCACTCTCCCACAGAGTTACAAGATTTGGATTACAAATCAATGTCAGAAACCCAATTCAGAAGCACTATTATAAAGCTACTGGTGGCTCTAGAAAAAAGCATAAAGGACTCAAGAGGCTTCAAGACTACAGAATTTAGATCTAATCAGGCAGAAATTAAAAATCAATTGAATGAGATGCAATCCAAACCAGAAGTCCTAATGACAAGGGTTAACAGGGTAGAAGAACGAGTGAGTGACATAGAAGACAAGTTGATGGCAAAGAGGGAAACTGAGGAAAAAAGAGACAAACAATGAAAAGACCATGAGGATAAATTAAGAAAAATAAATGACAGCCTGAGGAAGAAAAATCTACATGTAATTGGGGTTCCTGAGGGCGTCGAAAGGGATGGAGGGCCAGAATATGTATTTGAACAAATCCTAGCTGAAAACTTTCTTAATCTGGGAAGGGAAACAGGCATTCAGGTCCAGGAAATAGAGAGATCCCCCCATCAAATCAATAAAAACCACTCAACACCTCGACATTTAATAGTTAAGCTTGCAAATTCCAAAGATAAAGAGAAGATCCTTGAAGCAACAAGAGACAAGAAATCCCTGAATTTTATGGGGAGGAGTATTAGGGTAACAGCAGACCTCTCCAGAGACCTGGCAGGCCAGAAAGGGCTGGCAGGATATATTCAGCGTCCTAAATCAGAAGAACATGCAATCAGAAGAACATGCAATACTTTATCCAGCAAGGATCTCATTCAGAATGGAAGGAGAGATAAACAGCTTCCAAAACAATCAGGAACTGACAGAATATGTGACCTCCAAACCAGCTCTGCAAGAAATTTAAAGGGGATCTCTTAAAATTCGCCTTTAAGAAGAAGACCAGTGGAACAATTCACAAAAACAAGGAATGAATAGATATCATGATGACACTGAACTCATATCTTTCAATAGTAACTTGAATGTAAACGGGCTTCATGATCCCATCAAAAGGTGCAGGGTTTCAGACTGGATAAAAGAGCAGGACCCATCTATTTGCTGTCTATAGGAGACTCATTTTAGACAGAAGGACACCTACAGCCTGAAAATAAAAGGTTGGAGATCCATTTCCCATTCAAATGGTCCTCAAAAGAAAGGAGGGGTAGCCATCCTTATATCAGATAAACTAAAATTTACCCCAAAGACTGTAGTGAGAGATGAAGAGGGACACTTTATCATACTGAAAGGATCTATCCAACAAGAGGACTTAACAATCCTCAATATATATGCCCCAAATGTGGGAGCTGCCAAATATATCAATCAATTAATAACCAAAGTGAAGACATACTCAGATAATAATACACTTCTACTTGGTGTCTTCAATCTAGCGCTTTCTACACTCCATAGGTCTTCTAAACACAACATCTCCAAAAAACGAGAGCTTTAAATGATACACAGGACCAGATGGATTTCACAGATATCTACAGAACTTTACAACCAAACTCAACTGAATACACATTCTTCTCAAGTGCACACGGAACTTTCTCCAGAATAGACCAAATACTGGGTCACAAATCACGTCTGAACTGATACCAAAAGACTGGGATCATCCCCTGCATATTCTCAGACCATAATGCCTTGAAATTAGAACTAAATCACAACAAGAAGTTTGGAAGGATTTCAAACACGTGGAGGTTAAGGACCATCCTGCTAAAAGATGAATGGGTCAACCAGGAAATGAAGGAAGAATTAAAAAGATTCATGGAAACTAATGAGAATGAAGATACAACCCTTGAAAATCTTTGGGATGCACCAAAAGCAGTTTTGAGGGGGAAATACATCGCAATACAAGCATCCATCCAAAAACTGGAAAGAACTCAAATAGAAAACTAACCTTGCACTTAAAGGAGCTAGAGAAAAAACAGCAAATAGATCCTACACCCAGCAGAAGAGAGTTAATAAAGATTCGAGCAGAACTCAACGAAATCGAGACCAAAAGAACTGTGGAACAGATCAACAAAACCAGGAGTTTGTTCTTTGAAAGAATTAATAAGATAGATAACCATTAGCCAGCCTTATTAAAAAGAAGAGAGAGAAGACTCAAATTAATAAAATCATGAATGAGAAAGGAGAGATCACTACCAACACCAAGGAAATGTAAACGATTTTAAAAACATATTATGAACAACTATACGCCAATAAATTAGGTAATCTAGAAGAACTGGACGTATTTCTGGAAAGGCACAAACTACCAAAACTGGAAGAGGAAGAAACAGAAAACCTGAACAGGCCAATAACCAGGGAAGAAATTGAAGCAGTCATCAAAAACCTCCCAAGACACCAAAGTCCAGGGCCAGATGGCTTCCCAGGGGAATTCTATCAAACATTTAAAGAAGAAACCATACCTATTCTACTAAAGCTATTTGGAAAAATAGAAAGATATGGAGTACTTCCAAACTCATTCTATAAGGCCAGCAGGACCTTAATTCCAAAATCAGACAAAGACCACACCAAAAAGGAGAATTATAGACCAATATCCCTGATGAACATGGATGCAAAAATTCTCAACAAGATACTAGCCAATAGGATCCAATAGTACGTTAAGAAAGTTATTCACCATGACCAAGTAGGATTTATTCTCGGAACACAATGCTGGTTCAACACTCAGAAAACAATCAATGTGATTCATCATATCAGCAAGAGAAAAACCAAGAACCATATGATCCTCTCATTAGGTACAGATAAAGCATTTGACAAAACACAGCATCCATTCCTGATCAAAATTCTTCAGAGTGTAGGGAACAGGGATGTCCACTCTCACCGCTGCTATTCAACATAGTACTGGAAGTCGTAGCCTCAGCAATCAGACAACAAGAAGACATTAAAGGCATTCAAATTGGCAAAGAAGTCAAACTCTCTCTTCACCGATGACATGATACTCTACATAGAAAACCCAAAGCCTCCACCCCAAGATTGCTAGAACTCATACAGCAATTCGGCAGTGTGACAGGATACAAAATCAATGCCCAGAAGTCAGTGGCATTTCTATACACTAACAATGAGACTGAAGAAATAGAAATTAAGGAGTCCATCACATTTACAATTGCACCCAAATGCATCAGATACCTAGAAATAAACCTAATCAAAGAGGTAAAGGATATATACCCTAAAAACTACAGAACACTTCTGAAAGAAATTAAGGAAGACACAAAGAGACGGAAAAATATTCCATGCTCATGGATTGGCAGAATTAATATTGTGAAAATGTCAATGTTACTCAGGGCAATTTACATGTGCAATGCAATCCCTATCAAAATACCATCGACTTTCGGGATCCCCGGGTGGCGCAGCGGTTTGGCGCCTGTCTTTGGCCCGGGGCGTGATCCTGGAGACCCGGGATCGAATCCCACGTCGGGCTCCCGGTGCATGGAGCCTGCTTCTCCCTCTGCCTGTGTCTCTGCGCCTCTCTCTCTCTCTGTGACTATCATAAATAAATAAAAATTAAAAAAAAAATTTAAAAAAAAAATACCATCGACTTTCTTCAGAGAGTTAGAACAAATTATTTTAAGATTTGTGTGGAATCAGAAAAGACCCCGAATAGCCAGGGGAATTTTAAAAAAGAAAACCATAGCTGGGGACATCACAATGCCAGATTTCAGGTTGTACTACAAAGCTGTGGTCATCAAGACAGTGTGGTACTGGCACAAAAACAGACACATAGATCAATGGAACAGAATAGAGAACCCAGAGGTGGACCCTCAACTTTATGGTCAACTAATATTCGATAAAGGAGGAAAGACTATCCACTGGAAGAATGACAGTGTCTTCAATAATTGGTGCTGGGAAAATTGGACATCCACATGCAGAGGAATGAAACTAGATCACGCTCTTTCACCACACACAAAGATAAACTCAAAATGGATGAAAGATCTAAATGTGAGACAAGATTCCATCAAAATCCTAGAGAAGAACACAGGCAACACCCTTTTTGAACTTGGCCACAGTAACTTCTTGCAAGATACATCCAGGAAGGCAAAAGAAACCAAAGCAAAAATGAACTATTGGGACTTCATCAAGATAAGAAGCTTTTGCACAGCAAAGGATACAGTCAACAAAACTAAAAGACACTACAAAATGGGAGAAGATATTTGCAAAAGACAAATCAGATAAAGGGCTAGTTTCCAAGATGTATAAAGAACTTAAACTCAACACCAAAGAAACAATCCAATCATGAAATGGGCAAAAGACATGAACAGATATCTCACAGAGGAAGACATAGACATGGCCAACAGGCACATGAGAAAATGCTCTGCATCACTTGTCATCAGGGAAATACAAATCAAAACCACAATGAGATACCACCTCACACCAGTGAGAATGGGGAAAATTAACAAGGCAGGAAACCACAAATGTTGGAGAGGATATGGAGAAAAGGGAACCCTCTTACACTGTTGGTGGGAATGTGAACTGGTACAGCCACCCTGGAAAACTGTGTGGAGGTTCCTCAAAGAGTTAAAAATAGACCTGCCATATGACCCAGCAATTGCACTGTTGGGGATTTACCCCAAAGATACAGATGTAATGAAACGCCGGGACACCTGCATCCCAATGTTTCTAGGAGCAATGTCCACAATAGCCAAACTGTGGAAGGAGCCTCGGTGTCCATCGAAAGGTGAATGGATAAAGAAGATGTGCTTTATGTATAAAATGGAATATTACTCAGCCATTAGAAATTACAAATACCCACTATTTGTGTCAACATGGATGGAACTGGAGTGTATTATGCTGAGTGAAATGAGTCAATCGGAGAAGGACAAACATTATATGGTTTCATTCATTTGGGGAATATAAATAATAGTGAAAGGGAATATAAGGTATGGGAGAAGAAATGTGTTGGAAATATCAGAAAGGGGGACAGAACATAAAGACTCCTATCTCTGGGAAATTAACTAGGGGTGATGGAAGCGGAGGAGGGCAGGGGATGGGGGTGAATGGGCGATGGGCACTGAGGGGGGCACTTGATGGGATGAGCACTGGGAATTTTTCTGTATGTTGGCAAATTGAATACAAATAAAAAACAAATTTATTAAAAAATTACATAATCTATCTCAATATGTTTCATAAATTTGAAACTGTAAAAATAGATGACTCAAGAATATTAGACAAACTCTTTGAGAATGATGTAATCAAATTTATTTGGATTCAGCTATTAATGTTATCTCAGATGGTACTGCCTTTGCTTTCATTTCTATCAGAAAACAGAAATGATTTTTCCATTTGGAAAATTTTACAGATTTTAAGCATTAAATAACATATGTATTTTGTTAAAAATAATAAGTGGTTATCTTACTGACATGGAATAATAGATGTGATTCCTTATATGCTTAATTTATGGTGAAAATTGCTTAGGCTTAATAGAAAGTTGCACAGAAATTCATAGTACACAGTAAGGTGTTATTAAAATGTATAATATCATTTCTAATAGAATTATTAATATCCCAAGAGAAATTGTCTAACTTATGATTTCAGTTAAGCCAGCTCAACAAATGCTGCCACTCTATTATATGCTGAACGTTCTAACAGGAGATAAAAAGATAATAAAAGCAGAATTACTACCTTTAAGAAACTTTCATCTGATGGAGCCACAGAATTAAAACAGTTGTAACTAGGTAGCTTTATGTATACTGAAGTACAAGCAAATTACAAAAGTAGTACAAAGAAGGCAATAATGAATTCAGTTTGGAGAAACTAGAAGGAATAATATGGAAACTGGGCTTTGTAGGATAAGTAGGAGTTCAATGGGTGGTGAAAGTGTTTCAAATGGCCTAGACCTATAAAACAATCTTGTCATCCTCAGATAACTACAAACAATTTAATGCTAAAAGGAAGAAAAGGAGAGTATGGAGAGAAAAAGAAGAAAAAGAAGGGGAGGGGAAGAGGATCAAAAAAGGAGAAAGAGAAGGAAGAAGGCAAGAAGTAAGAAGTAGGGGATCCCTGGGTGGCTCAGCGGTTTAGCACCCGCCTTCAGCCCAGGGCTTGATCCTGGAGTCCCGGGATTGAGTCCCACATCAGGCTCCCTGGTTGGAGCCTGCTTCTCCCTCTGCCTGTGTCTCTGCCTCTCTCTCTGTGTCTCTCATGAATAAATAAATAAAATCTTAAAAAAATAAAAAAAGAAGTAGAAGGAAATGAGGCTGGAGAAGTAGGCTGGGAACAGATTAGAAAGGATTTTGTTGAGCTGGAACCTCCTCTTTTAGGCATCAGGAAGTCACTGAAGGAATTCATCTGGAGAACAATATAGTCAGATTTGAAATTTGGAAAGGTCACTCCAGTAACAACATACCAAAAGAAAAAACTGCATGGGTAAGAAGGAAATCAGGAAGATCAAAAAGCAGCCTATTATTATAGTTCAGGCTGGAGGTGACATGCTTGAACTAACACAAGGCTACTAGTGATGCTGCAGAGAAGACAGGCCTGACAGATCACTTGAGTGAGCACATGGGTATTGAAGGTGAGAGAAGAAAGGAAGCACTGGATAGCTTAGAATGTTATGGACTTCGGATAGCAGTGGTGGCATATCACTAATGCAGACAGTGAAAAGAAAAGTGGAATCGTTTCAGAGTAAAGAAAGAGGAACCACATTACTAAGCTCTGGGGATGTTGACTAAGGGACTTATAAGACCTCCAGCTGAAGGTACATATTTAGGGTTATCCGTTTTTAAATTATACCCAGAGACAAATGATGTTATCCAGGGAGAGAATATAATGAGAAGAGGAATAATAACCTTGGAGAAAAACAAAGTTAATCATACATTCAAGTAAGGGGTGCTCTAAAGAAGAGGTCACAGAAATACAAAGAAATCCAGACTATGTTGTCATGGAACTCAAGTGAGAAAATAGTTGAAAGAAATAATCAACGCTGTTAAGTACCACAGAAAACCTGAGTGAAGTAGTGACTGAAAAATGTTCATTGGATTTGGCAATTGAGGTAAAAATAATATAGTGGTAATTTCAGTGGAATTGGGAAGTTAGAATTCAGATTTCAAATGGAGGGCAATAAAACAAAGGTATATTCTTTTATTTTGTGATGTATTTACTATTTTATTTATTTTATTCAATTTTTTATGTTTTATTTTATAAAGCTATTATTCCAGAAAGATTGTGGAGAAGACAAAAATAAAAAAGGCATTAGCCAGGGGGAAAAAAGTTTCAAAGAATATGTTAGACTTCTTTTTTTTTAAGATTTATTTATTTATTCACGAGAGACAACGGGGGTGGGGGGCAGAGACATAGGCAGAGGGATAAACAGACTCCAAGCAGGAAGCCCAATCTGGGACTCAATCCTGGACTCCCAGGATCACACCGTGAGCCAAAGGCAAATGCGCAGCCTCTGAGCCACCCAGGCGTCCCTGTTAGACTTCTTTTTAATGTCAGTTCATAGTCTTCCTTTTAAGAAAATAGGATCACTAGCAGTTTGGCCTCTAAAATTTTCCTGGTAGCAAGAAAATTCACTACTAAAAATTTTGAAGTCATTTGAAACAACAGAAACTTTAACATTTTGGAAATCCTTGGCAACAGAGGAACAACCTTCTAAAAGCAGGGCACCATAATGTCAGATACTGGCATAAAGACCACAGGAATGTCTTTCAGAGATCCTACACATCAAAAAGCTATTGACACCGTAGAGGCAGTAATGCCTGGTGGTTAAGAATGGTTCTGGGGGTGCCTTGGTGGCTCAGTCAAACATCCAGCTCATGATTTCAGTTCAAGTCATGATCTCATGGATGGTGAGATGTAGCCCCAAGCTGGGCTCCGTGTTTAGCAGGAAGTCTGCTTGAGATTCTCTCTCTCTCTCTCTCTCCTTCTCTCTCTCTCTCTGTCCCTGTGCCCAATCACATCCTCTTTCCCTCTCTTCCTCTCTCTCTAAAATAAAGAAATAAATCTTAAAAAAAAATAGTTCTGGAATCACCTATCCAGATTCAAGGCCTGGCTCTATACCACTTTGTGATTGTGCCAGAGTGAGGTGGTCTTCAGTCTCAGTTTTCTCACCTGTGAAATGGAGATAATAACTCAATGTACATCATGAAGTTCTGTCAGGAGTAAATGAGATAACATTTCTCTGACACTTAGTGATAAGAATGATAATGCTAATTTGGGATATTTTGCTAATGAAGATGATGATATTGATTATACACAGTTGTATAGCTCATATTAAGAACTATGGAACTGGATGAGACCATGAAGGCAGGGAGTAGAGACAGAAAAGAGAAGAGGTCTAAAGCGTCTTCTGGCATATAAGATATTAGGATTTTGAGAAAGAACCAACAAAGGAGACTAAATTGGAACAGTGAGTTAGGAGTAAAAGTAGGAGAACAAAGTCATGGGAGCAATGGAAAGTGTTTCAGGAATGATTGAGTCAAATGATACTAATAAGTCAAGTAAAATGAAGACTGGATTTAGCAGGAATGGGAGCAATGGAAAGTGTTTCAGGAATGATTGATTGAGTCAAATGATACTAATAAGTCAAGTAAAATGATCACTGGATTTAGCAGGAAAAAAAAAAAAAACAAACAGAAATCTTTGGTGACCTTGACAGGAGAAGGCTGGTGGACACTGTTTGTGTCTCTATGTTAGCACATGTATGTTACTTTGATGATTTATGTCCAAGCCACTGAGGAGGCAGATTTTTGTCCATCACTGCATATGATCCAAATAAGGAACATGATATTTTCTGGGGGCTTCTCAGATAGCTAATGGAAAGACATACGTTCTGCCATTGGATGTGACCAAGATCGCTATCCTTGGGAATTGTTAGCAGACATCTTACAGTCTTGAAAAAGAACAGTTTTGGCACAGAAGGAATAGAAGCTAAGCAGAAACCAGTTGATGATGACACAAGTAATTATCCAGCTACCCAAAGATCAACATATCTCTATTTAATTTCCCCAAAGTCTGTTTACCTCAAGATAGTTATACTAGCAAGAAAAATACCATTTTTACATAAGCCTTATTATATGTTTCTGTTATTTGCAAAACAAATATCCTTAACTAATAGTTCAATTTACCAAGGCTGAAATTGCATGAACTGGCTGAGGGAAAGGGTAGTGTTTCCTGGAGGAATTTTGCACAGTCAATAAAAACTCCTATCACAATCTATACATGACCAAATCCTGATCATTTTCATTTCTACATCCCCATTCTGAAGGCGTTCTAATGATGTATAAAATAATTGTTAAAAGCTAGAATCTGTTTTAAGAGAATTCTGTGACAATAGTGATCAAATTTGAGTGTCTTATTTCCTATCCATTTCTGGCTTAAATATATTTGTCTATCTTGAGCCAAGCAGCAGTTGGTGGTGGTGAGCCACTGAGTATAAGTAAGATGTTGAGTTTTGAAAAGATCTTGGCAGAGGAGAAAATGTGGGGCCTTTTCCAACATGGGTGAGGCATGAGTTTGAAAGCCAAATTCAGAGACTCAAGATTAAGTTTGCATTTGATGAACACCAGGGAGAGCCTCAAAGTTCTATACACTCCAAGCATCTAAGGATGACTTGGTCTCTTGTGAAGGGTTCTTAGTCTGACCCCTACAAAGCTGAAAGAGCATATCTAGAAGGCTAAATATCCCTTTTTCTGAGGGCAGGAAGGTATGAGTAGGAAAAGGGACAGGAAGACTCTCTGCTGTCTAGATAGTCTAGCTGTCTACCTTCTATACAATTCCCCAGGGAGTTAGGCAGGTGATGCTTTGCTTCCCATCACTTAGGGAACCTTCAATATTTGTACCCAGGTCTACATCAAGAAAAATAACAACCTTTTAGAATAACAATCTGAAAGAGAAAGAGCAAGATTAAAGGATATAAGTATCCAGTGAAATAGTGCTGCTGGACAGATTTATGACAAGTTGTACAAAAAACTTGAAGAGCATTTTAGTAGAGTACACACACACAATCTAAATATATATTTAAGTCTAAGTAGATATTGGTAGACTGGGAATGTGTTTTTAAAAGTACTAAATAAGAATTCTTGAAATGAAAGTGGAATCGGTTTAGAATAAAAGTATTTAATTATCTCAGCAAAACCCAGAAGTTGAAGATGGTGGCAGGGTTGAATTAGAGTGGAGAGATTAGGTGATAAAAACATTCCTTGGGGCACCTGGGTGGCTCAGTGGTTGAGGATCTGCCTTTGGCTCAGGACATGATCCTAGAGTTCTGGGATTCAGTCCCACTTGGGGCTCCCCACAGGGAACCTGCTTCTCGCTTCTCCCCCTGCCTGAGTCTCTGCCTCTCTCTCTGTGTCTCTCATGAATGAATGAATGAATGAATGAATGAATATATAAAAAATAATTTTTAAAAACCCCACATTCCAAACCTCTCATCTGATGGGATGAAACACAGAAAAGAAGCAAGTGAAAGTTTGCTAAAGGACTCATCTTATTGGTGTGAGTGCTATGATAATTAGGAGGGAAGCCTCCAGGGTGTTGGGGGGGGGTGGCGGGAGGCAACTGTTCTCTCTTTTCACAATGAATATGTACATCAAATCATCACATTGTGCATTTTAAATATATCACAATTTTATTGTCAGTTATACCTCAATAAAACTGAAAAAATGGAAGAGAGCAGGGAGGAACAAGATAGAGAAAATAAGTCTAGTGAAGTTTTGAATTTCTTCATCCTGCTGTACCTCTTGGACTTCATCTTCTGTGAATCAGTACAGTTCCTTTAAGTATGGATTTAAAAATATATATATCTTGCTTTTAAACAGTAGGAGAGAAATGTGTGTCTGACTTAGAGCAGAAGAGGAGTACGTAAAGGTAAAGGGGAATAGAATGAATAGCAACTTGAGTAAACCAGAGAAATAAGAATAAATTGCAAACAATAATGTAAAATAAGAAAAAAATTAAGGAAAACAGATCAATCAGTCAATATGCTCAGTGTTAATGGACTACATGCTTCCATTAAGTCAGTCATATTGGATTAATAAAAGAAGAAGTTAGAGAATATTATTAAATATAAAGTAATTTGAAAACTGAAAATAAAGAAATAGGAAAAAAATACCAGGTAAATCCAAGCAAAGTAAAAAAGACGAATAGCAAGGTTAATATCAGACAATATAGAACTTAAGTATTATATTAAATTCAATAGACAGGGAAAAGCACTAAACCAGATAAAAAGGGAAGTCATATCCTCATAAAAGGCATAAAAGAATGCACTGTATGAATGTACGAGTCAACACAGGTGCTAACCATATAAAGCAAACACTATTATAATAGAAGGGGAACTAAAAATGTATTTACAGCTTGAAATTGAAATACATCTCTTTTCAAATTAGAGCCCTAGTCAGAAAAAAAAAAACCCCAGAGAATTTGAAAAGTATAACCCACAATTATAAATACATAGCTTATATATCTTAAATAGAGATCTAGTATCTCTCCACACTCTAACTCAGCATAGTCTTATTAGAGGAGAAATGAGTGTGTAGAAATGGCCTACGGCCTCTCTCTGGCAGCCTAAGGGACAAGGAGAAAGGGAACAGAAAAAGAAAGAGACAGGAGGGGGAAAAGAAGGACTAGGAGGATAAGGAAGAGGGAGGGAGGAAGAAAAAGATAGAAGAGGGTAAAGAACAAGAAGGAGACAGAGAGAGAGGATCAGGGGAAAGGGAGGGGGAGACCATGAGTTGAAATTCTTTCCCTGCGTCTCTATGGCTTCTGTGTAATGAACAGCATGACACATTGAAATGAATGAATGTGTTTTTAGAGATTTAGAAGGTAATAGTATTTAGCATGGAGACAAACTTTTCTGCCTATTTATCACATGAAAAGCAAAGAACACCCTGAAGTGATATGCATAATGATGCTTAATTTAGATTTTTTGGTTCTGCACAGTCCTTAAATTCTTTTCCTGGAAAAGCTATTATTAACTGTGCTAATTGTAGTTCAGTGCAACAGCTCTCAATGCTTGTCATGTTTAGAGGGTGTTTTTCAGTAAGCTTCTGAAAGCTCTAATTAATAGAAAAGACCAGACTCTCACTGCTTCTTCTATACATGCTTAAAGTACAAAAGATGCTTGATGAAACTACATTACCAAATGATCAAAATGGACTTTTCCCAATCAAATAAATGTAGTTAACACGACCATAAATCTCAGTAACACAATACATGAACTAAAATATTTATTATTTCTAAGGTTATTATTAAATGCTTTCATCAGAATATCTAAATTTCTTTTCGTTCTCTCATCAAAAAGAAATAAGTAACCTTGAATATTATACTAAATTCCATTATATCTACTCATTTAATTTTTCAGAAATTCTGTTATCAGAAAGGGAGACAGAACATAAAGACTCCTAACTCTGGGAAACGAACTACAGGTGGTGGAAGGGGAGGAGGGTGGGGGGTGGGGGTGAATGGGTGACGGGGACTGAGGGGGGCATTTGACGGGATGAGCACTGGGTGTTATTCTGTATGTTGGCAAATTGAACACCAATAAAAAAATAAATTTATTATTAAAAAAAAGAAATTCTATTATGAAAATTTTCAAATATTTATAAGTTGAAAGAATTTCACAGTGAAGACCTATATACTCACCCTTTAGAATCTTTTTCTTTTTTAGATTTTATTTATTTATTCATGAGAGACACAGAGAGACAAAGAGGCAGGGAAACAGGCAGAGGGAAAAGCAGGCTCCAGGCAGAGAGCCCAATGTGGGACTCGATCCCGGCACTGGAGGATCATGCCCTGGCCTGAATGCAGGCACCAAACCACTGAGCCACCCAGGCATCCCTCACCCCTTAGATTCTAACATTAATATCTTACTATCTTGTTTCATTCTATATCTATCCAACTCTATTCATCCATTAATACATCTTGGTCTTTCTTTTTTTTTTTTAAAGATTTTATTTATTTAGTCATGACAGACGCACAGAGAGAGAGAGAGAGAGACAGAGAGAGAGGCAGAGACACAGGCAGAGGGAGAAGCAGGCCCCATGCAGGGAGCTTGATGTGGGACTCGATCCTGGGACTCCAGGATCACACCCTGGGCTTAAGGCAGGCGCTAAACCACTGAGTCACCCAGGGATCCCCTATCTTGGTCTTTCTTTATGAACCTCAAAGTAAATGGAAACACCAATCTCCTTTTTCTTAAGTACTACAGCAAACACTAGTGATTTGGCTTTTGACACAGGCAAGATACATTTATCTCCACTACAATAAGCAGGAAGATGCAAGGCACATATACTAGCATAGGAACTAAGACCCTGAATATATGACTTCCTACTCATGTCTAGAAAATAAGGCAATAGCTAAGTAACATCTTGAGGTTCTGTGGGAAAATGAAAGCTACAGAGGTTATTATTGATAATAATAAGTAATAAGTTCATTTTTCCTTAAGATTTCTTCATCTAAAACTATCAGAGACTCCTATAAACAAGCCAAATCCTCTGATTTGTCACTGAGGAAAAATAATGTTTAAGAATTTTGCTACTCAAGCAATAGAGAAGATTAAAAAGAAGAAACAAAAAGCACCTGAAACCTATAAGTGTTAATATTTCGTGACTATCCTTGTCCAAATATCTCCATTTATTCATTCATTCAGCAAATAATTTTTGGGTGCCTACTGTGAGCCATGGGACACAAAGTTTATGTCCTCAAGATGTTTATATTCTAGTCATATGTCAGGTTGTAATAGATGCTCTAAAGAAAAGTAAAGAAGGGTATTAGTGCCAGAGATGTTATTTTGGGTAGGGTTGTCAGGAAAATCCTTTTTAAAGAAGTGACATTTAAGCAGAAGTATGGAGGAGAGGGCAGGAAGATGGAGATGGCAAAGGGGATTGCAAAAGTACGAAAGTTGTGAGGTGACATGGCATTCGGCACATCAGAGGAATAGTGAAGACAGTGTAGCTGGAGTGTCCTGAGGGAAGGGAGAGAATGACCTGAGATTAGAGAAGCTACAGGGGCCAGATTCTACTCTGAGATGGAAAGTACTATCATGTACTATCATGTACTCAGAGAGTACTATCCTGACAGTACTCATCAGAGAAGGATCTGATTTAGCTTTTCAAAGAATCACTCTGGCTGTGTGCAGAGTGCTGCATGAAGGCAAGCATGGAAGAGGGAAATGAGAAAGAAGATTCTAAGGGGAATCCGGGTGAAGAGCTGATGTTTGGACTTGGGTGGGAGCGGTGGAAGTAGTATATACACAGACCTATACATAGACATATATTTCAATAATTTTACGTGAATGGGACCATGTATATGCTGAATGTGTTCTTTAAACTTTTCTTGTTGGGCAGCCCCGGTGGCGCAGTGGTTTAGCGCCGCCTGCAGCCGGGGTGTGATCCTGGAGACCTGGGATCGAGTCCCACATCGGGCTCCCTGCATGGAGCCTGCTTCTCCCTCTGCCTGTGTCTCGGCCTCTCTCTCGCTCTCTCTGAATGAATAAATAAATCTTAAGAAAAAATTTAAACTTTTCTTGTATACTTATTTTTCTTTTACTTTCCCATTCCCTAGTCCTCCATCCCACACTCCACACTCCTCCCTTCCAGTAACCAATGTAAGAAGCCAGCCATTTATGCAACGTTTCACATTTCTCTCCATTTCAGAAATCATCCATGGAGGACTGTTGTTTAATGTCTTGCTTTATGAAAACTGAATTATATTATCTTACTTGCTGCGTGAATTGCTACTACTTTTGCTTACTTGTCTATTTGGTTAGTTGTCTTTTTCTTACTTGGTAGGCACATTGTAAGTATTGACTCTTTTTTGTGTTCTGTTTTCCTTTATCATATGAATTCCATAACCCTGACCTCCAAGCTCCTATGTGATCACTTCCTCTCTAGAATGACCTAGAACCCTAGATGGTAGAGGCTTCCTGGGGCTACTCATCTCTGGTTAGTCTCACGGTCCCTTCTTTGTCTTCTCAGCATTCCCATCACTGAGTAAACCAATTCCCTGCTTTAAATTTCCTATATTTTCTTGGTTCAGCCCTGATAACTCTTCAATAGTATTTATCCTTGTGCCTCAATCAGAGGAAAAGCTAAAATATTTTTTTAAGCAATGATTATCATGGAGGCCTCCCACACTTCAGCAAATTAGTGGGAACTATTTGTTCTTACTTATTCAACACCACATGCAACATAATCAGCCAAACAGTGTTGACTGAGTATCACTTAATCACCACCTCCCAAAATACAGTGTCAAGTTTCCCCATCACCACAATGCTGCTACCATCCTCTTAGGGGCCAAAAGGCAGACCACCCCAGGATGGACAGCTACTTTGAGTTAAAAAGTAATCAAAACTTAGAAGATTCAGGAAAAGTTCATCTCCCCCACAACTGACTAAAAATACTTTAGATAGACACCCTGCTCCAGGAAGAGAGCTATCATCAGAGCTAACTACAGTACACTACAAACTAGATACCATAGACAGGAAAGAACATAGCAGGGCCTGTTTGATCAAAGTCCTTTCTGTCCCACTGTTTCTGAGTGGTAAACAACAGTTTACCAAACATCAATCCTCTTATGTCTTCCTGAGAATTGCATTCCTTCCCTTTGAAGTACCAGATCCCTATCTCTTTTTTCTTAGTTCAGAATGACTTATATATACCTCCCTTGGTTTGACTATCTTTGGTATATTTCTGAGTGTGTGGATTCTCCATAGGTAGGAAATTAAGTTTTATTTTCTTGTATTAATCTCTCTCACGTCAATTTGATTTTAGCCCACCTAGAATTACCTACTAGGGAACAGAAAATTCTTGCTCCCTAACACCTCATTAATAGATTCTGTAGTTTCCAGATTTAGTTCAAAATTTCTCTGTCCTTCATTCAATTCAGAAACAATTCAATTCAGAAACATTTTTTCATCTAGGACTCTACTGAACGTATTGGTTATTAAGATTTTTTTCTCTTTTGGCCTCCATGCTTTCTACCACCCAAACACAACTGTCAACATTTATTAAGTGACTGAGCAAGTATCTATTGAGAGTCCAATATCTGCCAAGCACTATGCAAAGCACAAGCCAGGTCCACCAAGAGATAGTCCTTCTGGGATCTCAGCAATTTGGCAATTATAATGTAATGTGATAAAGGATATTTTGAGATGACTGATGTCTCATTCATAAAGCAAAAATGGCAGAATTTTGAGATGACTCCCTAGATCCCCTACCCTCGGTCTACACACACAGTATGATCCCCTCCCACTTAAGTATGGGCAGAATTTGTGAATATGATGGGAAAGTCACTTCCATGATTATGTAATGTTATATAAGCTCCTATTTTAGCAGATTTCCTGCTGGCCCTGAAGTGCCAAACTACCATGTTGTAGAGAGGGCCATGTAGTAAGGACCTGAGTTGAGAGTAGGTCCCAGCCTACAGCTATGAAAGAAATAGGAACCTCAGTTCTACAGCTGCAAGGAAACAAATTCTTCCAACAAGCTAAGGAAGCCTGGAAGCCTAATTTTCCCTGGTCAAGTCTCCAGATGAAGACACAGCTGGCCAACATCCTGATCTTAGCCTTAGTTCCTGAGCAGAGTGTCCAGGATACCTAAGGCACAAAAACTGTGAGAAAAGAAATTTTGTTGTTTTAAGCTGCTACATTTGTGGTGATTTGTTACAAAGCACTACATAAAGAAAACAAACTTCACAGGGGTAAGAGGAGGATATTAGTAGTACACACAGGAAAAGACCTAACCAGTCTATGGTGAGGGATGGCTTTTTAAGAAAGACCTAAAACTGAGATCTGAAGACTGCAGGAGTTAGTTTAAGCAAACAGGAGGGGAATGGGGAGAGGAAGGATAGAGAGGTATTCCAGATAGAGAATCCAGGAAATGTGGTGGGGTAGAGGGAGAGACAGAGGGAAAGAGGGAGAAAGAGGAACACAGTCCATAAACTCTTCTTTAAATCTCTGGTAGTTTGCTAATTACCGTGACTCTAAACCATACTTAGAACATTCTTTAGGATCTTCACACTAGGTTTCTACTCTGCCCAACCACTCCCATCCCATTCTATTGTTTAGCCAAAAACCTTCACTGGTGCTAGGAAAGATCTGTGCATTTATTTTGCAACTCCTATCCCAGAAATTCTGCCATATTAAATATCCTAGGTCCAGAGAACAGTTTCTTTGACTCAACAACAGGTCTGCCTCATGTGTTTCACATAACAAGTGCTTTATCATCTCCAGGATGCTATCATATACTACTTCCTTAGTCTCTACCCAAGACCCCATGCCTCACTCCCAACAACAGTGCACTTTGTAATACCCGTGTGCACCTCTGTTCATAGTATCCCTGGCTACGTAGTCTCTTCTTCGACTTTTCCAAGGTTAGGGCCATGTCTGGTTGATGTTTTGTCTTGTTTTCACTTGTTATCATATCATAACTGCTGCCTGGCTGCTTTACTTTCTTATGAGCAAGGCTTAATGACATCTGAGCTATTCAAAGAAGAATGAAAGCTCTCACCCAGAGCCCCCAGACCACTCTTCAGATCTTCCTTTTTATGGGGTATTTTTATGGTTTTGAGATATGGACAATGGGCTAGGAATTCATTTTTTTTTTGTTATTAGTCAAGTGTAAGTATAGCTAAGCTTTTCTGAGTGTATATTACATACCCACCATTGTGTAAAATATTTTCCATGGATTACCTTGTCCCGTGCTCACAGCAGACCTACAGATATGCGTAGTAATATTTTCCTCATTATACAGACAGGGTAACTAAAGCCTGGTAGGTAACAAAGCAGGGATGCCAGCTTCAGCACACTGTTTGTCTAGAGCCCAGGTTTTCAACCACTATTCCATGATGTTTCTTCAGTCTGAACCCAATCATTTCCCACTCCCTGAGGTTCTCCATGATCACAGAGGCAACCAAATAATGCTGGGCCTAGGAAGCTGTCCCTTCTCCAGAGGGTTTTATATTCTGGCACAGAGCTGGGAACTGAATTGAGACTGCTTGGATTTTTCCACAGTTCTGCCATTGATCAACTTTGTGATCTTAATCCCTTAGCCTCAGTTACTTCATCTCTAAAATGGGGTCCATAATAGCCATTTCACAGGGTAGCCATAAGAATTCAATAAGATGATGCAAATAAAGTGTTTATTCCCAGAACTGGCAGCTTGTAAGCACTCAGGAAAAATGTGATTACTATTATTCTGGTCCTCAAGGGAAGTAAAGCAGATACAAATACTTCAATTAATGCACTTCCTATAGTTAAAAAAACAAAATTCCTCAAATCAAGCCTGCTTTCTTTCTTTCTTTCTTTCTTTCTTTCTTTCTTTCTTTCTTTCTTTCTTTCTCCCTTCCTTCCTTCCTTCCTTCCTTCTTTTTTAATTTATGTATTCATGAGAGACAGAGAGGAAGACAGAGGCAGAGACACAGGCAGAGGCAGAAGCAGACTCCACGCAGGAAGCCCGACGCAGGACTCGATCCCAGGTCTCCAGGATCACACCCTGGGCTGAAGGCAGATGCTCAACCGCTGAGCCACCCAGGGATCCCCCTAAGCATTTATTTCTATGCATTAAGATGTTAAATATCACATATGGTGAAAATGGAAATATTCCTTTGAAACACTATCTTAACATTATTTAAATTATTAATAATAGACAGAGGGAAGGCAGAGTATAAATGAGTATCATTATGTTTGTGATTTTGAATGGTGAACATTAAATTACATTGTTGTAAACTATGAAATATTTCAGTTGATTCCCAAATATCCAATAACTTTTCAATAAGGTAAAGAGGATGGTGTTCAAGAGAGAGGCTCAAAAAGCAGCTGCAAACCCAATATATCAGAGAGGAACAGTATATTCAGGACAGGAGGTGGGACTGGCTCTTTCACTATTTTCACTGTAGCTAATGAAAGGCAAACCCCAAAATGTTCAGAGCTCTAGGACTTTTCCGATAAACACTGGAAATGGTGAGTATGATTCATGTCCAAGATTGATTTACTGAAAAATACAGATGTGGAGAGAAAATTTCAGCATTTTAATCTTTGCTAAATATGGTCTCCTTGAAATATAGTGGGGAAGGTCTCAACTGCAAGCCAAGAGATGTGGGCTCCAGTGCTGGCTCCTCCTTAACTAGCTGTGTGGCCTTGGCAAGCTGCACCATCTCACTAGGCTTAGCATCCTTATCTTTAAAAAAGAGAAGATAAGGAGCCCTGACTGCTGGACCCGACACACTCCCTCTAGCTTGAATATTCAGTGGAATAAAGGACTTAGTATCTTTATTTATTTTTGCTGTTTCTTATTTTTAAAGTGGATGATCACCTTTGAAAGCATACATCTTAAATAAAATATGGATTTGAGGCACCTTAGAAAGGCATCTTGATGGCCACTGGCTGGAAGAAAATAGATTGTAACCAGCAGCTGGAGTCAATACAAAATTAAATGAAACAGCGAGAGTATTCAAATATTTTCCTAGGCATGGAAATAGACCTTTCAGAATTATCATTTTCAAAATCATAACTATTTCAAAAGGTACATGGTTAGTAACCATGTAAAAAATAAGGTACAGCATGTTATAAATAAAACATGTTTTACATGGAAACCTCAATTATAGAAAGTAAAGGCTACTTATGAATTATTTTCAGACATTCAAGTTAAATTATGAATGATAACAGCCCAAATTTCCAATTAACTTATGTTTCAAAATAGTATACCATTTTTAAAATAAGGTTCAATATAATCATACTTCTGTAATTCCTCTAGATATTCTTGCTTCAGAGAGCTGTGCAAGCCCAGACAAACAGACTAACCCTTCATACCCCAGTTTCACACATGAAATGGGAATATTAACAGCAATGCTGTACACAGTCCCTCAAACCTTCACAGAAGAGTAATATGTTCCACTAAGCGAGACTGGTAGCTGGCATTGGAAGTACTTGTCAATGGTCTAGTGGAAAGTCTTTTCAAAACTGATAAAATAGCATTTCCCTTGGCAACTCATGGGAATTTTACTGGTATCCTACAAAATCTCTGACTCCTGGTTTATGAATCAAATTTTTATTTTCTGTTGCTGTTGACAGTGTTATTTCGTTTGTTTTACTTTTGTTTTTGGTCTTCCTTCTCCCAGAAACTATGATTTATGAGCAGATGTGTTAGTTTGCAAGCATATCTTGAAGCTATAACTTTCTTACCACTTTCTTTCTGTCAGAAGATGATCTAATCCTTGAGTCAAACTGTATTACAAACACCTAATCTTATTCTGGTCCTGATGAAATCAAACACTTCGGAAATATGTCTCAAGTCCTTAGATCTGTCCTCTCTGCATTCCTCAAGATACATAATCTAAATTGCCAACAAACTTCTACCAAGAGAGTTGGTAAACAAGAGTAGAAAGGTAGTCAACAAGTGAGAGGGTAAGCTAATCAAAGAGATTCTACACAAGGAGAACACACAGACACAAGCACATGCATATATACACATGGATACTTACCAAATGTTTTCACCAAATGCCACATTTAGGAAATATCAGGAAATTATATATACATTATATCCATGGTACATATGGGATTACTATTCTGCAGTTACCCTCAGTAAATGGTAATTGTGTGTCTTCTAGGTGGTCTTGACAAAACTGATCTCTCAATTGAAGGAGCTGTCTTCCAACATGGGTGATCTGCTCCTTTGGAGCTTTTACTTTGGTTGCTCTGGGAAGTTTAATAGTCATTTAGTCAACCCTCAAGTACTCACTGAGGAAGCTCTAACTAAACATTGTGATTTGAGTGCTGAGATTAGTGAGATATTGCTCCAGGGAAATTGATGTTTTGAGTGTTTCTAGGGCAACAGTTCATCTCTCCCAGCAGCAAGTCTGTTGATAATAAAGGGATGGGAATATTGAAACCCTTTTAAATTAAAGAAACACCATATTTGAAGATTAAAGTCAATGGAGAGATGCAAGCAAACATACACTAATGATACAAAGAAATACGCTGTTTAAGTAATGACATAGTTACTGAGAACAGAAATTGAGAAAAATTCACTTGATTAAATGTTTAGGTAATTTTGGTTTGGCTTTGCCCGTTACTTTCTGAGGTTTTTCGATAGAGTTTCATTATTGATCTGCCTTTAGCTACCTAGGCTAGCTCTGTTGCTAGTCCTGATAGCATCAGAGAGGAGTCTAGGGGCAGAGCTGTAAAATACTTAAGCAAATCCATAGAACAAAGGCAACTATTTCTTTGCCTTTCTTTTTTGTTTCCTATCATTCCACCATTCTTCTTAGAATTACCTTTGCTCTCTATTATTTAATCTCCATTATTGATAAGCCTAGAAAACAGACGTTCTCCTTTAAAAGAATATTCTCAATTATAGTATTTTCTCTTTTGAAGTCTGCAAAGACTCAGATCAGGAACTAGCAATCTCTTAGAAATGAGTGTCCTTTTTCTACCTTTTCCTCATATTCCTGGTGAGCAGAGGGTTGAGAAGTGGAAGACACAAGTAGTTTTGATGTTTTATATCTACCTTAACGGGAGAATGAAGGAAGTCTTTCCATCTTCAGGATCCTGTTGCTTAATGCTAATATGAGTAGAGAGGATCAAATTGTTACCAACATATAATATTTCATTAATTGATGATACTTCAGAGAGAAGCATAACTTCAAAAAGCTTGACAGAATAAAGAGGGATGCTACAGAAGGAAATCTGGGAAGAAAATTAAAGGCAACAAAATCACACAATCTATCAGCCACCAGATTAGTAATCTCCCTGGATGGGTAGTTTGTTTGTTTACTGCTTGTTTTGGTGGGAAGGGTTTAGAATACAGAGATTATAGTTTTAAATGCCCAAGATACTCAATTCAAGTAAAAAGGATAAGCTCATTTTACACTTGTCCTTGAGCCTTCAAAGATAAGAAAGTTCCAGGAAGTTTGTATCCAGGAGAAAATATAGGTTCAAAGGTTTCATGGTAGGGAGAGTACTTGGTAGTTTAGTATGCCAGCTTACCCTACCTTCTTTTTAACAAATTTACATTGTAGGTACATCATGATCTCCTTCTAACATCCACCAAGAGGCAAAAGCTTTTTTTTTTTCCACCAAAGTAGCTACAGATACAGAGGTGCTTTATTTTAATAGGGTAATTTGAAAAACAGTTCCCTAAAGAATCAGAGTTTAATCTTATATACATAGAAAAAGTGAATGGAAATTTCCAAACAGTACATTGTGTGACTAGTGACCTCTGTAAGATGTATATGTTTGTTTTTCCTTTTTAAAACAAATGTGTTATTTTAATATCTACTCACTAATGAGACCTGTCAATGATTCCAATTGACAAATAGCCAATGCAGAAGGATTAGAAAGAGCATGGATTAATAATTTCCTAGGAGGCAGAAAGGAAAATTATCATGCATGGTGTGGTTAAAAGCAACCCTTCTAGAGCCTTAAGTTCTTGGGAAAGGGAGAGTCCCCAGGGCTTTACAAAATAAATTTTAAAAAATCAAAACCCTCTACTTGCTTTACCTATCTGAGTACCTAGATCTCTTAAAGCCAAGGAAAGAGAAATATCATTTTCTAAGTTTTCTCTGATCCAATCACTCTCTTTAGAACCTCATTTCTTCTTCATTGTACTAGAGCATTGCCATTATGCTTCTCCTGTATTTGAGCAAATGAGAACAGATGAGAGAGGACTAGGCAAATTAAAAATATCAGTCTATCTATCTATCTATTTATGTATTTTTACTTAACTTCAATTTGCCAATATATACTACATCATTAGTTTCAGATGTAGTTTTTAATAATTCACAGTTGCATATAACTCCCAGTGCTCATATAAGCCCTTTTTAAAAAAGATAACAACTCAGTAAAGATTATTGGATTATGTTATTTGGTAAATCTATTTCTGGGCTATTCCTAAAAAGAAAAGATCACACCCAAGGACCACGTTAGAATAAATTTATTTGAAAGCACTCCTTATCAGCTGCCAATTAAAAAAATTCTCAAGCAGCAATGAATTTAATCAACATAGATCTTCTTAGTCCCAGGCCTGAGATGCTGAAAGGAACGAATAAAGTTAAGAAGCTTTTACTTGTAACTTTTCATTCTGGCAGATTAAACAACTAAGTCTCTTTTTCCTAAATTATTAATATTTCCAGGTAAGGTGGGATTATTCAGAGGTTATTTTCAATATAATTCCCAAACTCTGGCACAGGATTAGCAACATCCTTCTAATTCTTTTAATTTAAAGAATGGTGGGAAGGAGGGGGGAATAAAATCATTTAGCACTGTAAATAGTCTAGCTGATAAAGAGCTTTTGTTCTTTTTAGTTTGTCTTATTATTTAATTATGTATAATTAACATAAAATGTTTACACGTAAAACCATCAATGTGATTCATCATATCAGCAAGAGAAAAACCAAGAACCATATGATCCTCTCGTTAGATGCAGAGAAAGCATTTGACAAAATACAGCATCCATTCCTGATCAAAAGTCTTCAGAGTGTAGGGATAGAGGGAACTTTCCTCGACATCTTAAAAGCCATCTACGAAAAGCCCACAGCAAATATCATTCTCAATGGGGAAGCACTGGGAGCCTTTCCCCTAAGATCAGGAACAAGACAGGGATGTCCACTCTCACCACTGCTATTCAACATAGTATTGGAAGTCCTAGCCTCAGCAATCAGGCAACAAAAAGACATTAAAGGCATTCAAATTGGCAAAGAAGAAGTCAAACTCTCCCTCTTCGCTGATGACATGATACTCTACACAGAAAACCCAAAAGCCTCCACCACAAGATTGCTAGAACTCATACAGCAATTTGGTAGCGTGGCAGGATACAAAATCAATGCCCAGAAATCAATGGCATTTCTATACACTAACAATGAGACTGAAGAAAGAGAAATTAAGGAGTCAATCCCATTTACAATTGCACCCAAAAGCATAAGATACCTAGGAATAAACCTAACCAAAGAGGTAAAGGATCTATACCCTAAAAACTATAGAACACTTCTGAAAGAAATTGAGGAAGACACAAAGAGATGGAGAAATATTCCATGCTCATGGATTGGCAGAATTAATATTGTGAAAATGTCAATGTTACCCAGGGCAATTACATGTTTAATGCAATCCCTATCAAAATACCATGGACTTTCTTCAGAGAGTTAGAACAAACTATTTTAAGATTTGTGTGGAATCAGAAAAGACCCCGAATAGCCAGGGGAATTTTAAAAAAGAAAACCATATCTGGGGGCATCACAATGCCAGATTTCAGGTTGTACTACAAAGCTGTGGTCATCAAGACAGTGTGGTACTGGCACAAAAACAGACACATAGATCAATGGAACAGAATAGAGAACCCAGAAGTGGACCCTGAACTTTATGGTCAACTAATATTCGATAAAGGAGGAAAGAGGGCAGCCCCGGTGGCCCAGCGGTTTAGCACCACCTGTGGCCTACGGCGTGATCCTGGAGACCCGGGATCGAGTCCCGTGTTGGGCTCCCTGTATGGTGCCTGCTCCTCCCTCTGCCTGTGTCTCTGCCCCTCTCTCTCTCTGTCTCTATGAATAAATAAATAAAATCTTTTTTAAAAAAAGGAGGAAAGACTATCCATTGGAAGAAAGACAGTCTCTTCAATAAATGGTGCTGGGAAAATTGGACATCCACATGCAGAAGAATGAAACTAGACCACTCTCTTTCACCATACACAAAGATAAACTCAAAATGGATGAAAGATCTAAATGTGAGACAAGATTCCATCAAAATCCTAGAGGAGAACACAGGCAACACCCTTTTTGAACTCGGACACAGTAACTTCTTGCAAGATACATCCATGAAGACAAAAGAAACAAAAGCAAAAATGAACTATTGGGACTTCATCAAGATAAGAAGCTTTTGCACAGCAAAGGATACAGTCAACAAAACTAAAAGACAACCTACAGAATGGGAGAAGATATTTGCAAATGACGTATCAGATAAAGGGCTAGTTTCCAAAATCTATAAAGAACTTATTAAACTCAACAACAAATAAACAAATAATCCAATCATGAAATGGGCAAAAATACATGAACAGAAATCTCACAGAGGAAGACATAGACATGGCCAACATGCACATGAGAAAATGCTCTGCATCACTTGCCATCAGGGAAATACAAATCAAAACCACAATGAGATCCCACCTCACACCAGTGAGAATGGGGAAAATTAACAAGGCAGGAAACCACAAATGTTGGAGAGGATGTGGAGGAAAGGGAACCCTCTTACACTGTTGGTGGGAATGTGAACTGGTGCAGACACTCTGGAAAACTGTGTGGAGGTTCTTCAAAGAGTTAAAAATAGACCTGCCCTATGACTCAGTAATTGCACTGTTGGGGATTTACCCCAAAGATTCAGATGCAATGAAACGCCGGGACACCTGCACCCCGATGTTTCTAGCAGCAACGTCCACAATAGCCAAACTGTGGAAGGAGCCTCAGTGTCCATCGAAAGATGAATGGATAAATATGTGGTTTATGTATACAATGGAATATTACTCAGCCATTAGAAACGACAAATACCCACCATTTGCTTCAAGGTGGATAGAACTGGATGGTATTATGCTGAGTGAAGTAAGTCAATCGGAAAAGGACAAACATTATATGGTCTCATTCATTTGGGGAATATAAATAATAGTGAAAGGGAATATAAGGGAAGGGAGAAGAAATGTGTGGGAAATATCAGAAAGGAGGACAGAACATAAAGACTCCTAACTCTGGGAAATGAACTAGGGGTGGTGGGAGGGGAGGAGGGCGGGGGGTGGGGGTGAATGGGTGACGGGCACTGAGGGGGACACTTGACGGGATGAGAACTGGGTGTTATTCTGTATATTGGTAAATTGAACACCAATAATAAATTAATGTATTGAAAAAATAAAAAATAAAAAAATAAAATGTTTACATAGCAAAATTGCATACAAATGTATAATATTATCTAAGACCTGGAACAAATTTTCATAACTGATACTCTATACAGAAATGTATGTTCGAAAAATTCATTCGAACTTTAAGGGAAAATAAATAATTATTTTAAGTACAATTTTTTCGCCCTCACATCTTAAAACTACCCCCAAATTGCTTCCAGTATCATGTAAAATAAAGACAGAATTCAATAAAAGTACTTTTTTTTGGGGGGGAAACCAACTAGGGGTGGTGGAAGGTGAGGTGGGCGGAGGGTAGGGGTGACTGGGTGACGGGCACTAAGGGGCGCACTTGATGGGATGAGCACTGGGTGGTATTCTATATGTTAGCAAATTGAACACCAATAAAAATAAATTTATAAGAAAACGATAAAAAGCTTTTGTAGGGATATTTGTTTTGGTGAAATAAATTGGCACTGATGCATAGAAACTGATTTGAGGGAAAAGGGATACCAAAGAAGACACAATGCAAGAATATAAATTAAAAAGTAATATAAGGAAAAGGTTTCATGACTGGCAGTAAATCATTAATTCATGGCCATTTATTGATACTATACTTCCAACAACATGCTACAAGTAATACTAAAATCTTTATTTTTAGAGACACATTTATTTATCTCAAAGGCTTAAGGAACTATTCATTCCATTTAATACACTTTTCCAATATATTTGGTGTAAGATTCTAAATAGAGCAAATATAGTAGAATTTTCCCATTCTTATCCCTATTATGTTTTTATTTTTTTCTAGAGGTATTTGGAGGATCATAAGACAGAATATTTGAGGTTCCATGTCCACATTAGATAACTGATTTGACAAACCCTTAAGTTGTGAAGATCATTTTAAGGTTTGTATATATTCATCCTTGGCCAATATGCTGGAGTGGACTTATTATGCATTGTAAGAATTAATTATTAAACTTCAAGAGGTTTTCAAGCCAATTGACATCCCAGGGGTAGTCTGAAACTGGCCCCATGTAGGAGTATTTACATCATGTTAATTGTCAAATGCTATGAATCAGGACTTCTCTAACCCCATCTCCAGAGCTAGTTAATAAATATTTACCAGTAAGTATAAGTACACCGTTGGTCAGAGCTATTCTTTGACTTTTTCATAATATGCCAAGGAAAATAAAGCCTATTATATAATACAACTTTGACCAAAATGCCTTCTAAAATATGTTATGTTTATTTTTTGTATTAATAAATTCAAAATTTAAGGAATTGGTACTACTAAACTTAAAAAATATGGGCCAGTCAAATCACATTAGATTTGGCTTCTCTGTTTTTATTTTAAAGTTGGAAATGATGTCCTTCAAAGATATATATTCATTTTACTCAGACACAGTAAGTTAGTGAATTTCTCCATTCACTCTAGTCTCTTCCTGCTGTCCCACCTGTTCTGAGGAGTTAACTCTGCTGATACAGCAATTTGACATCTGAAGAACACATTATTTTATAAGTAACTATATAAATGAAATATGTATATTTACATAGTCATTTGACATTACTCTGCTGAAGTAAGACAAAAAATCAGAAGGCAATGCTCAAATCAATAGAAATTAGAATAAACACCAATTAAAATGCAAAAAGACCTTAGGGGGAGACAGCTTCCCAGGCCCAACATTATTGGGTAACTGTGCCGGCCAGGGAGGACTTCCAAGACAGAGGAAGGACCAGGTTGAGACCTAAAGCAACACCATGCTTTACTAAATAAGACCTGAACTCTTGGCAGTTTCTAATAGGCAACCAACACATATTAATACTGTTTGTACATCAACTTATTACAGTGTTCTCCATCTAAATTGTCATAGGAAAAATAAAGTTGTTTCATTCATTTTGGCTTCAGTTTCACATCTGGGCAAAGCACAATGCTGGTAAATACAGCTCTTTATTTTCCTGGTGAAAAATGGACCCTGGGTCTCTGCATAGGAAGTATTTAGCGCCTTTGTGGCAGTGTTCAGTTTAGCCAGACTGCAAATAAGAGAGTCATCTGTGTTTAAACATGGAAAGGGTTCACAGTAAGGGAAGAGATCTTAAACTTTTCTCTTTTCCTGGGTGTGGCTCTTGCTTAGTATCCCTGAGGAAATGAGCTGTTAAGGGATGTGCTGCTCTGTGCATCACAGCTCTGAAAGGAGATACCTTCAAACCACCAAAGTAAACCCTCCTTTGTGGATAATTTAGTAGGTTGATTAGAGCACATTTGATCACTGACCAACAGAACAGAAACAACTACGAAAGCTGAAGGCTCATTCCAGAAACATCTCTGACCAAAGTTTTCTTGAGCTTTAACTTCATGGTTTTATATTTAATCATTTCAGCATTTTGCTAGTTAAACAATTCTGATATGAAATGTGAATCCCAGAAAGTGCAGTTTCATTCCACATAGCTGGAAAATTGGTAACACATTTTTCTCTGCCACTTGTTATCGATTCGAAAAGATCATCCCAAATCCCCACTATTTATTCTGTTCATTAAATTGTCTTATCCCATGGTTTTTCCAGAAACTTTAACCACAGTTCTAATATCTCTTTGTAAATGTTGTCTCATTTGAAATAACTGCTTTAAACAAATATTCTAAACTCACTACCAAATTTATGGCAGCAGATTCAGACTCGAGCCCTCCAGATCACTTGTCTACAATCCATACGACACATAAGAACAAAGTCTTCCAGGGGCAGCTTGGTGGCTCAATGGCTCAGGTCATGATCCAGGGTCCTGGGATTGAGTCCCACATTGGGCTCCCCATAGGGAGCCTGCTTCTCCCTCTGCCTATGTCTCTCCCTCTCTATCTCTCATGAATAAATAAATAGAATCTTAAAAAGGAAAAAGAACAGACTTCTAGTTCAGGCAGGGCAAGCCCTCCAGATCGCTGAACTGTTACCTCTTTGATTCACATCATCACCATTACTTACAGATTTTCTCTAAATTTGTATTAAAGAAATCAAATATCTTTGTAAAACTGTATAATGTAGACATTATAACAGTATTAATTTTCTTTATTAAAATCCTACTTCAGTGACTTTAACTCTGAAAAGTAAAATGACAATGTTTTTTCTTAGAACATACCAGATATCAGAGATATTGATGTTTCCGTGCAACAGTGATATTCATGAACTTGATCAATGTGTCATCATTTAAGAATCCATAAGAATAGGGATCCCTGGGTGGCGCAGTGGTTTGGTGGCTGCCTTTGGCCCAGGGCGCGATCCTGGAGACCCGGGATCGAATCCCACATCGAGCTCCTGGTGCATGGAGCATGCTTCTCCCTCTGCCTGTGTCTCTGCCTCTCTCTCTCTCTCTGTAACTATCATAAATAAATAAAAATTTAAAAAATTAAAAAAAAAAGAATCCATAAAAATAGGATATAAGCTGGTTGGTGTGGATCTGGCTGTGTCCACCACTTTTTCTTGTCTGGGAGGGCAACTGGGCAAATGCTGAATTCTCTCTACAGTGAACAGCAGGTGACCAGGAAGGACAGAAATGCAAGGGTTCCCTGACCATGTCCCATTGATTCTGAATAATTTGAGGCCACGTATTATAACACTAGAACTTCAGAGTTTCAAAGTATGAGGTGGTCTAGTCCAGACTGAATCCTAATCAAGTAAATCTCTGAATGCGCCAAGCAGAACCACCCCTTTCTGTCCTTTTTCCCAGGGATGGAAGAACTGGTGGTGGTCTTGGAAAGCACTCCAGCTCCAGCTTTAGCTCTAGTCCTAGACTCTAGGTCTATCCCTCTTATCTACGGAACCATTTTTAAACTGCTAGGAAACTCTAGGTAGACCATATATCTATATGAACTGCATATTTATATAATCACTCTCTGGATGTGTTTGGATTCTTCACTATGAAAAAGGCATTGCAAATCTCACATAGTTATCTGATTCCAGGTTTGTTCCCTGTTAGATTCCAGGAGTTTTATTAAGCAAAGGAAGAAGCCCTTCACAGTTGATCTTACCTTCACATGCTGGCATATAGTTCTAGGTATCGATATATCCCCACAGACCTAAACAACAGTTAAGTCCAGCAGAATATTATATGACACACAGTCTTTCTTCATGTTGGCAGCAATAGTTTGGATACTGAGAATACGGTTGTGGGTTTTTTCCTCCTGTTGTGTTACATATTTTATCAGTAATCTGAAAATCACTATATTAACACATTTGAACTGCTTAATCAATGCTAGTAAGTTGGCACTGTCAATTTTTCCCTCACTATTTATACTTAATATTCCTCTTGGGTGTGTTTTTGAACGGAACAAAGAAGGATAATTCTTCCTGTTTTTCTATTTTCCTTTTCCATCTCCCTGTCCTTTGGCTGCTATTTTACAAAACACCCTAATTTATAAAAGAATGGTCTCTTACAAGAGATGAAGTACAAGAATTTTAAACCCCTTAATTGCACTGTGTGTTTCAAATCTTAAAACTGAATTCTAATTTAGTGCCTCAATATTCTAAATCAACATTCCAGGAAATTTTTTAATCTTGCAATGATGCAAAGTATCAAGTTGAAAATCAACCACAAGAAGACATAATATTTCCACACAATCTAGGGTTTGTTTTTTTGGGGTGTTCAGGTGCCTACAAGAACACTAGGGAAAGAATGTAGGCCATTTTCAGGTCACTTCAGCTTTCACTGTGCAAGATACAATCAATTCAAAAGAATTCTTTTTTTAAAAAAAATTTCTAGCCTAGATTTTCATTTAGTGAGATATAGCATGTATATAAACACATCAGTTTATGTCTAATTTTCCCCAAATTTATGACTTTATACTTTTAACTTATGGGCTAAAAGTGGAAAAAGATTCACATTGTTTATATTTGCTTTTTGCCTGATTAATGGCAGTTATATCAGAAGGCCTTGGCCAACACTTGGGGAAAGCAGCCAAGTACACACAGATAAGCCAAAAGTCACTAAAGATGAGCAAGTCACAATGCACCATCTGTGGTGGCACCAGATACCTGCATAAAATAATTCCTCAAAATAAGAGAAAATTCACTTAAGAGAAATGCAGCTTGTTTTAATTAACTTTCCTCCAGTAATCGATATCTTTTTAGGAAATACCATAAATATCCTGCTGGATATTTATGATTGTTTGGGCAGCTTTTCTCATGAGGGCCATAAGTAACAGGGAGACACAGTTTTGGTTTCCTCTGTCCCACACAAAGACAACTTGGGACTCTTAAATAATGCCTTGCTTTCAAATTAATACAAAATGTTATTATTTTAACCCAGTAATCAATTAAGCTATTTTTAAGAAATAATATATTTTTTACAATAACCAGGCATTAGTTGAATAAGCTGAGCTGTAGAAGTGTGGCTATACCTCCAATAACACTTGAATGAATTTAACCTAATGGAGTTACAACTTAATACAAATAGATGAGGGATATCTGGGTGGCTCAGTAGTTGAGTGTCTGACTTTGGATCAGGTAATGATCCTGGGGTCCTAGGATGGAGTTCTGCATCAGGTTCCCCATAGGGAGCCTGCTTCTCCCTCTGCCTATGTCTCTGCCTCTTTCTATGAATCTCTCATGAATAAATAGATAAAATATTTTTAAAAAATACAGATAGATGAGTTTGCATCAGAGCACATGGAAAAATATTTTCTGCCACTTTTATGTAGTTTGTTTTAAAATATGTTAACTCAGTCTTTGGAATTTTAAAGACATTTTTATATCTTCTATAATATAATCATTTATATGTGTACTAATACAACCATCACATTTGCACATACTAGACTCTTCCTAAGCTAGGGTTATGAATTAAAATTATTGTGTTTAACCACATTAGTTGAGACAGCTCTACTTTCAGCACTTGAGCCAATGGATCAGGAATGGCCACACAACAGAGGCAATGGTTTAGGTTCAACACCTCACTGACCTTGACTTACAAGTATCTCTGACTTTATTGCCCCTCCGGTTCCATTGTCTTGTTTAGTTCCAACCTTCATTAATTCTAAAATGGTCCATGACAGTAACTTCCTCTCTAGCCTCTGGGCCTCCAAACTACCCTACACTCCATAGGAATGTGGCCATTTGACACCTGTCCTTACAGCTTTGGAAACTGTTCAAATGTCAATAGCCCTTAAAGTTCAAACTTTAATAAGTCAACAATTTTCTGTTAAGCAAATCAATGGATAAACCAACCTCTTCACAATTTGTCTCTAACCTATCTCTTTGGCCTTATGTCTAACTATCCATATGCGCTCCCAAATATCCTAAACTGTAGTTTTCATCACAATGGCAAATTATAGACTATGTAATCAGGCTCCCTGGGTTCTAATCTCAATAGTACTACCTTCAAGATGTGTTAGCGTGAGACCAAATACTTAATTTTTTGAAATTTCAGTTTTCCCATCTGTACAATTGGGATCAAAAGGTTGTTGTTAATTAAATGACACACACTAATATTAAATAAAGAGTAGCACAGAACATGAATACTCCTAACTCTGGGAAATGAACTAGGGGTGGTGGAGGGGGATGAGGACGGGGGGTGGGGGTGAGTGGGTGGCGGGCACTGAGGGGGGCACTTGATGGGATGAGCACTGGGTGTTACTCTGTATGTTGGCAAATTGAACACCAATAAAAAATAAATTTATTATTAAATAAATAAATAAATAAACAAATAAATAGCAGCTAGTAATAATCACAGCAAACAAACACTTAATCCATGCCTTTACCCAAAGCTTTCTGGCTGATGTGTCCTCCCATCTGGTATCCTTTTCTCAATGAACTCCTATATGTCCCTCAAAGATTAGTTCAAATGGCACCTGCCTTTGAAAGCCTTCCCTTACCATTTCACTTGGGAAAAGGTAGCTTTCCCCACTACAATACACTTACAGCATTTTGTGAATATTGTATATTACAACCTGCATCTTCATAAATCTACATATATGTGTTCTTCCTATACTGTAAGATCTGCATGGAAAACAATATCTTTACATCCCCGTATTCTGTTATGGGTAAACTGTACCATCCCTCACCCAAGAAAGATATAGTAAAGTCCTAATACCCAGTACCTCAAAATGTGACCTATTTGAAAACAGAGTTTTTGCAGATATCATTAGTTAAGATCATACTGGAGTAGAGTGGAGCCCTAATCCAAAACAAATGATACCCTTTTAAGAAGACAGCAACGTGAAGACAGAGTCACAAACACCATATGAAGCCAGAGGCAGAGATCGGAGTGATATATATCTCAAGCCAAAGAGTGCTAAGAATTGCTGGCCTTCATCAGAACCTATGAAGAGGCAAAGAAATCTGCCCCAGATCCTTCAGAAGGACTGTGGCCCTACCAATACATTGATTTCAGACTTCTAAACTACAGAATTGCAAGATAATAAATTTCTGTTGTTTTAAGCCACCAGCTTATGGTACTTCATTATAACAGCCCTAGGAAACCAATACATATTCCCAGATTCAGGGGGAAAAACTAACATATTTGTGTTAAAGAAGCAAATGACTTTAACAATTTTACTTAATCAATTGGGACTTACATAGAAAAATAGGAGTGTACAGAGATGGCTAGATTAGAACATCCTAAATTCTGGCTTTAAGAATCTGTAAGTATGTGATTTCCTATTTAAGTGTCATATTTAACTTCCTTCCCCACCTAAAAAATTAAGGTTATTGATTCTTTTTCTTTTAAGATTTTTTTTATTCATGGGATCCCCAGGTGGCTCAGTGGTTGAGTATCTGCCTTTGGCCCAAGACATGATCCTGGTGACCCAGGATTGAGTCCCGCATTGGGCTCCCTGCATGGACCCTGCTTCTCCCTCTGCCTGTGTCTCTGCCTCAGAGAGACACTGAGAGAGAGAGAAAGAGGCAGAGACACAGGCAGAAGGAGAAGAAGGCTCCATGCAGGGAGCCCGATGTGGGACTCAATCCTGGGTCTCCAGGATCTTGCCCTGGGCCGAAGGCAGGCGCCAAACCACTGAGCCACCTAGGCATATCAAGACTGATACTTAAGACTTAGAAAATGTTGACATATTCCTCCTTGCCCTGTACCTACACTGCTTATAAAATGGAACCTATTATTATTCATCAAAGCAATGACATAAAAGTTTTTCAACAGGTGATTTATAAAAAATGGCATACTTATTCATCTTTATATGATATCTATAGTCCAAGGACATTGTGTCTGAGACTCCAGAAAGTTTTTTCCAAAGCATTTTTATTAACAACATGTTTTCTCTCAGGGACCTATTAATTTATTATAATGTAGTTACACTGATAGGCATCTTACCTAAAAACATTCATTTACATGGAAATAACAGTGTAAAGACAGATAAAAGTAATCTTATATTTAGGCCAGAATCAAGGTCTACTCTCTATGTTAGTAATTGCAGCTAAGAAGGAAGGAAAAAAATATAGAATTTGGAAGGAGAAATTTAATTTCAGTCACTGTGGTTAGAAGGGACATTTATTGTATGATTGAAATAAGTCAATAGGAGGACAAACATTATATGGTCTCATTCATATGGGGAATATAAAAAATAGTGAAAGGGAATAAAGGGGAAAGGAGAAAAAATGAGTGGGAAATATCAGAAAGGGAGACAGAATATGAGAGACTCTGGGAAACAAACTGGGGGGGGTGGAAGGTGAGGTGGGCAGGGGGTGGGGGTGACTCAGTGACAGGCACTGAGGGGGGCACTTGATGGGATGAGCACTGGGTGTTATTCTATATGTTTGCAAATTGAACACCAATAAAAAATAAATTTATATAAAAAAATCCAAAGTACACAAGGAAGGCAAAATGCCATACTTATTTGGTGCCTAAAATAACATGTTATTATAAAGTAAAGCGATTTCAATTTTGGAGCATGGAAAATCCCAAAACTATGAAAAATGTGCTTTCTGAGATCTCTATGAGCCTTAACTTCAAAAACATGCAGTGAAGGTACTAAATAAGTCTTTCATGAAAAAGAATGCTCTGGCATGACTCAAATCCAGTTTCTGACACCTACCTTCAATGTTGCCTCTAAATAGATGTCTTATCTTTCACTGTTCAGGTCCTTTAGATCCAGGCCTCACAATGAAGGAAGCCAGTAGAGTCACAGTCTGGTTTTCCAGCTTCTGGAACTCCTATGAATGCACAGATTTGATCCAGTCATCTAATAATTCAACAGTCATTCAATAATCATGAGTTATGCCTTACCCTAGGCCCATCACTGATTTGCTGTTGGCAGCTTTTAGTTTTTTTTTTTTTTCTCTGAAGCTCAGTATTCTCATCTGTAAGCAAGGATAATGATGGTATCTGCTTCCTAGGATTTGTTGTGGTAATTAAATAAGAGATGGCTCATAGTGCTTCACATAGAGCCTGGCATATGATAATTACCCAATACAAGTTAACTGCTGTCTTTATCATCATTACTGGAATATGTTATAAATCTAGTAAGCAAGTTGAGGGTAGGACTGTGTCTATTACTTAACGGACACCCACACTAAACAGCTGAGGCCAGTGAATGCTAAAGTAAATCTTCGTGCCAATTCCAGCTCAAAGCCTACTTCTGCAAATGTTTATTGGAACACAGCCACTCCTGCTCTTTTATATGTTGTCTATGTCTATGTTACCCAGCAGATGTACATAGTTGTAACAAAAGGACTGAATAGGCTGCAGACTGTGAACCATTTATTACTTGGCTCTTTAAACAATAAGTGTGTTAGTCCTGCACTAGAGCTTCGCCACTTACTATGCGGTCCTTACCTCATTAGAAATACAGACACTGGGATCCCTGGGTGGCTCAGTGGTTTAGCATCTGCCTTCCACCTAGGGCGTGATCCTGGAAGCTGGGGATCAATTCCCACATCAGGCTCCCTGCATGGAGCCTGCTTCTCCCGCTGCCTGTGTCTCTGCCTCTCTTTGTGTGTCTCTCATGTACAAATAAACAAAATCTAAAAAAAAAGAAATACAGACACGTAGGCTCCCTTGACCTACCGAATCAGAAACTATATATTTT
Source organism: Canis aureus (assembly GCF_053574225.1). Lineage (NCBI taxonomy): Eukaryota > Metazoa > Chordata > Mammalia > Carnivora > Canidae > Canis > Canis aureus. The sequence goes on along the minus strand of NW_027554445.1, from coordinate 204,614 downwards.
CACAAAATCTCCAAATGATTTACTAACATTAAGGGTTGAGAAGCGGTGGTCTAGGTCAGAGGTTAACAAACTTTCTGTAAAGGGCTAGACAGTAAATATTTAACCTTTGTTGCAGGACTATAATATCTGTTCAAATCTGCCTTCCTATCTCAAAAGCAGCCAGAAAAAAATATGTAAATAAATGCGCACGGTTCCACGCCAACAAAACCATGTATGGAACCTAAAGTTTCAATTTTATACAATTTTCATGTATCACAAAATATTCTTTTAATTTTTTTTCAACCATTTAAAAATTTTGAACCCTTCCCTTCGCTTGTGTACCATACAAAAGCAGGCAGCAGGGCAGCCCGGGTGGCTCAGCGGTTTAGTGCCACCTTCAGCCTGGGGTATGGTCCTGGAGACCCTGGATCGAGTCCCACATCAGGCTCCCTGCATGGGGCCTGTTTCTTTCTCTGCCTGTGTCTCTGCCTCTCTCTCTCTATGTCTCTCAAGAATAAATAAACAAACAAACAAACAAACAAACAAATAAATAAATAAAATCATTAAAAAAACACAAACCAGGCAGCAGGTAGGATCTGGCCTGTAGATCAGAGTCAGCAGTCTTGGTCTAGGCTAATGCCACATCACTGTTTAGCCAACAGGTTACCTCTCCTCCCATACTCTCCCCAGGACTCTAAACACCTATGTATATTTTCTGGCACATGTGACTTTAGAGAAGTTATCTTCTACTTATCTAACTTATCCTAAAAAATATTTCTGTTCCTCCTTTATGACTTCTAACTTGTAATATAAAGTTCCTATCAAATGATGTGATGGTGTAACTGTTTCCTTTTCATTGGCAGATTAGAACATACCAGAGAGGCTGAACTAGGAAGCTATAGGTGGATAGACAGACAGGTGGACAGATAAGATACCTGCCTCCAACGGAATAGGAACCTGATCACAATGAAAAACTCTTTGTCTCTAAATTCAAACCAACTATGCTGAGCATTTCTAAATATATAGTCAGGATTTGTGTCTATTTGATCCACAATACCCTTCTCCTTGGCCCTTCAAGTAGTACAAGTATGGAAAGTAACATAGGAAGTCTGCACATCTTGCCCTTGCCCTTCCCCTTCCAGAGGCTAGTAGATCACAAGCAACTGAGAAGGAACTGCCAGAGAGGGTTCTCCCTCCAGAAAAAAAGAGCTTTGTCCCACTCTCAGTGCTCTGGGACACATTGGTGGGAGATGGCTAGAGGAGGGGATCCCTACCTGCCTTTTATTTAAGCCAGTATTCTTTGTTCCTGCTTATACTGAGATCAAAAATCAGTTTCAGAAGAGCAGCTTAGTTCACAGAAACCTTTAATTTATGTTCAAAGTTTATTGAAGCTAAGCTCAATAAATGGTAGATAAGAGGACTTTGTTGAGTAAACACAAGATTAATAATTTAGGTTTAGCAATTTAAGAAACATGAAAGTACTCGAGATTCATCAGAAGCACAAACTATATGAACTATCTGCACAATCTTAGAGGAAACATTTACATATACCTATAGACTTAGGATATATATAACATTTTAATCTAAATGAATGTGTTAGAATACATTCTGACTCCTGGTCTCGGCTACCATCACATCTTTTTTGTTGTTTAACCTTACTCTGTTTTATCTTTCTACCATCATCCAATTTTCCCTCTCCTTTCTAGGATAATTTATTCTGCAAGACAGGCTGAGATAAAAACCTTTCTACATAATCTGATAAATCTTATAATTGTAAATTATTCAGTAATGAAATGGTTCCCATAGTGTATTCATTAGGAAGATTTCAGCTACAAGAAACAGAAAATCCTGGCCTAACTAGCTGACATCTTAAGAAATTGATCATTTCATACAAGAAATTCTGCGGTTAGGTAGCTACAGGGTTGCTTAATTCAGTGCCTCAACAACATCATCAAGGATCTTTCCATTTTTCTATATTGCATTATTCAGGATATAGGCTTATCCTTATGTTAACTACCTTACACCATATGTGACAAAAAGATACCCAGTAAAAATGCTGTCTTTTTGTGTCTCTTTAATTATGACAAAGTTTTTCCCTGAACTCCCAGAATATTCCACTTCATAGCTCATTGACCAGAAATGCATCATACCTGTTTCTAAAATATGAGCAGCCAAGAACAATGAGATTACCATAATTGTGCTGAATGGGGAAAATATGCAGCCAAGAATATTTTATCCTGCAAGGCTGTCATTCAGAATAGGAAGAGAGATAAAGAGTATCCCAGACAAACAAAAACTAAAGGAGTTCATAGACCACTAAGCCAGCCCTGCAAGAAATATTAAGAGGAACTGAGTGGAGAAAAAAGATCAAAAGTAACAAAGACGGGCAGCCCCAGTGGCCCAGCAGTTTAGCACTGCCTGCAGCCCAGGGTGTGATCCTGGAGATCCAGGATCGAGTCCCATGTCAGGCTCCCTGCATGGAGTCTGCTTCTCCCTCTGCCTGTGTCTCTGCCTCTCTGCCTGCCTCCTCTCTCTCTCTCTCTCTCTGAATAAATAAATAAATAATCTTTTTTTTAAAAAAAGCAACAAAGACTAGAAAGGAACATCACCAGAAACACCAACTTTATAGGTAACACAGTGGCATGAAATTCATATCTTTCAATAAGCAATCTGAATGTATATGAACTAAATTTCCTTTTTTTTTTATTTATTTATGATAGTCACAGAGAGAGAGAGAGGCAGAGACACAGGCAGAGGGAGAAGCAGGCTCCATGCACCGGGAGCCCGACGTGGGATTCGATCCCGGGTCTCCAGGATCGCGCCCTGGGCCAAAGGCAGGCGCCAAACCGCTGCGCCACCCAGGGATCACGTGAACTAAATTTCCAATCAAAAGACATAGGGTATCAGAATAGATTTTTTTTTTAAAAAAAAGGCACATCTATATGCTACCTACAAGAGACTCATTTTAGACCTAAAGACACCCTGATATTGAAACTAAGGAGATGGAGCACCACTTATCATGCTAATGGATGGCAAAACAAAGCCAGGGTTGCCAAACTTATATCAAACTAGATTTTAAAACAAAGACAGTAACAAGTGTTTGAATGATACACTCGACTGGATGCACTTAACAGGTATATTCAGGACATTTCATCCCAAAGTAGAATATGCATTCTTTTATGTACAATGGAGTATTACTCAGAATGAAATCTTGCCATTTGCAACAATGTGGATGGAGCTAGAGCACATTACACTAAGTGAAATAAGTCAGTAAGAAAAAGACAAATACTATATGATTTCACACTCATATGTGGAATTTAAGAAACAAAACAGATGAACATATGGGAAAGGGGGGAAAAGGGGGGAAAAGAGAGAATGAAACAAACCATAAGAGACCTAACGACAGAGAACAAACTGAGGGCTGCTGGAGGGAGATGAGCGGGGATGGGCTAGATGGGTGGTGAGGACACTTGTCAGGATGAGCACTGGGTGTTGTATGTAAGTGATGAATTACTGAATTCTACTCCTGAAACCAATATTGCAAATGTATGTTAAGTAGAACTTAAATACAATTTTAAAAGAAATTACCGTAATTGGATTAGGAAAGCATATGGTCATGTGAAAGATTAAATTACCTGAATGAAAATCAGCATTAGAAAGAAGTGGGGAGGGGTGCAGGAGCTATACTCAGTAGTCACACAATACTCAATACTACAATCATTAAGAGGTATCTTGTTCATCAGCCTTTGAAGGTAGCCAATTAATTTGCAGGAAATAGTAACTGGGAGATTCTGTGACTATACAATTTTATATTACTGGAGTAATAAAGATCTGAAGCAGCCTCAATGTAATTACAGAATAAAGGCACATAAGACAATCTGAGAATAGTTCTAGAATTTGGCAAAACCTGGTCCTAACACCTTTCAGTAAACCAATGTTCATCAAGGACTCAAGCAGTTGGAATTTATAACTGCCACTCAGGCCCCAGCCGATTTCCCCATGATGTGATCAGTTCCAATTAATATAATGCATCTTGATTTGTGTATCATTCTGTATTCAAGTATGACGAGTACTTGAATACAAAGTTTACTTTAAAACAAGCAAAGAACAAAAAAAGCAAAGTTGAATTTAAAAAAATTAAAACATTCTAATGTGACCCAGAAGCTATCAATTTGTGAATGTTGCCGGGGGGTGGAGGGGGTGTTCTCTTACAGCCTCATTTCAGGGGGCTGCAAGTGGGCAGAAACAAGGCTTGGTCATTCATAGCTGATTGATGATAGAAAACTGAAATGGAAAGAGAAGTCTGTGTATTCTGTTCCTTCTGTCCCTCCCTGTCCACCCACAGTGTCCACCTAGCAGCACAAGTACAGAAACTTGGTTTCCGTAAGCCAAGAGGAAGAGCAGAACGCTGTTTCTGAGACCCAGTGGATGGAGGAGGGGCCATGGCACACAATTCCTATTTACTTTTTCAACTATTTCTTCAAACTAAGAAAAAAACCCTATTCTAAATCTAACCTATTCTAAAATTATCCTAAATTTTCCAAAAACGAGATAGAAAGCATCTCAAATTCCCTTTCATAATTTGAAAGCACAAGTTAGAAATTGAACACCAATAAAAAATAAATTTATTGTAAAAAAAAGAAAAGAAACTGATGTCTGTTAATATATATCAGTACCTCATGCGTTTCAGACACAGCTATCTTACCTTCTTGTTATGTTTTGCTCTTTTTTATACGAATGTACTAATGTAGCCAAGTAATTTAGGATGGGATCAACTCTAGTGGACTTCACAAGCAGGTTTAGTTTTGTTGGACAGCTATTCTTTTAAGTGTTTTGTTGCTAAAAATGTGACAGAGCTACTGTTTCTCCCATGAGTGTTCTGAAGACATATTTAAACATTTCAACCTGTAAGAATCTGCTTAATTCCTCTGCAGAATGTTAAAGAGAAAAGAAGTTACTCTTTGACCAGGAAAGTTTAAGGCATTTAAATATGATCAGATATCCAGAAATAAAATAGTACATTCCATGAAGAAACTAGGAAATCACAACACAGATACATTCATTGTACATGAACAACTCAGAAACTTAGTATAAAAGCAAAGAAAATATTAAGTGATATTATTAAAGTAAGCTAACTAGAATAAGAAAATAACATCAATACCACATTAATTCTATTGGTTTTTCTTGCACAGAACAGAGGGAAAATGATTTAAAAAATTGGACATATTAAATTTCTCCATTCTTTCCACTTAAGGGTAAAGTCTAGATTGAAAATGTTCTAAGAATTTCCTTTTATTTTATTATTATTATTATTTTAATAATATTTATTATTATTTATATGGAGCCCAATGAAGAACCTGAACTCATGATTTGAGCTGATATTAAGAGTCAGACACTTGATCAACTGAGCCACCCAGGTGCTTCGAGAATGTTTTGAGAATTTAATGGATAATTATTTCCCTTAAATCCAAATTTTTCCTTAATAGATTTTTAGAGAACCATATGCTCCTCAATAGTACTCAGTTTTGGCTTATAAATAAGATGAAAAACGTTTGAGGGATAATGGCTTTTATGTATAGACCTGGGTGTGCATATGCACACACACACGTGTGTGTGTGTGTGTGTGTATATTTCCATCAACTGTTTATAATGGAAGTGTATCCAGAATAAGGATAAAACTACTGATTGGATTCTTAAACTATATAACTACTGCTTCAGTCTTAGAAAAACTGTTGCTCAGAAGCTACCAGGATTCTAAGTAATCAACCAGGATATCTACAAGCAAACGTACAGAACTTTTAATAAAAGTCCACTACCTAATCTAAGGTGATTTGAGTACATCTATAGGTGTTTATGAGATTTTATCACATATCACTATGGTTCATAAAACACATTATTTATACAAACAATAACCACAGAAGTCCAACTCTCTAAACTTTCAAGTTACCACTCGGTAAAGCAATCAATTACTTTGATTTAGTACACTGCTATGGGTTTTTCCTGGATGGCAAAGCCTAGATATTGGGAAAGAAGCTAAAGACACGGCCAAGCTTCAGACCTTATGCTTTCTCCCTAAAAGACATTTAAATAGTACCTACCTGTTGCAGAGAGATATGCTGGTTTATGTAGATTTTCATCTATATCAAGTGTTAGCACCTTGCAGTACAAAAGATCATTTTGGTCTTCCTAAAAAACAAGGGAAAAATTGAGCAAAGGCATTCCCCATATGTGTGCTTTACTCAGTTACTTTTGCCACTTTGGCTTTGGACTTTTTGGAGTGGAAGGTGAAATCTAGATGAAAATCAGACCCTTTTCGTACCCCATGAACTCTTAACTCTTCTTTTAAGTCCAGTACAAAACCTACTTTATTTCTTAAAGTCCCTTCCAGTCCTGTGTAATCCATGATCCCATGAAGACTTCTACAGACCCTGACCACAGCAAATTCAAATTATTTGATAAGAAGACACCCTTCAGATAAATGGGACTTTCGTGCTGCTCTTTGGAATAATCTCTGGGACCCGGTCTTGTTATTGTTGTTTCTTGTCTGTTTTTATTTAGGGTTGTATTTATTTCTTTGAGAGAGACGCAGAGACAGTGACAGAGAGCACAAGCTCAGGAGAGGGAGAAGCAGACTCCCCACTGAGCAAGGAGCCTGATGCGGGGCTCCATTTCAGGACCCTGGGATCATGACCTGAGCCAAAGGCAAAGGCTTAACCCACTGGGTCACCCAGGTGTCTTCTCTTGTGGTTGTTGTTGTTGATCATCCTGTCTTTAGGAATTTTCTCCACATTTGGCCACACCAATCTGACTTCCCCACCTAACCCACCACCCATGCCATCTCGTGAGCGGCTTTAACCGACAAAAAGGAAAATCCTGAAAGACATCAAACTCCTAAAAGAAAGGGGAATTGTTAGGGACACTCCCAGAGCTGCAGCCCACCCCTGACTTGTGATGGTATTTGAGGGCACTGAAACCAAGGGTAGAGCAGAACACACAGTTGTGTGGTAAAGCTCAGCAGTAATGACCAACTGGTGTTTGGCCAGAAATTCAGTTTCCCTCCTCTTCTCCTAAACACCATTAACTTTTTTTCTTTTGTTTCTTTTAAGGATTTTATTTATTTATTTATTTATTTATTTATTTATTCATGAGACACAGAGAGACAGAAGCAGGCCCCAGGCAGGGGCCCGAAGCGGGACTCGATCCCGAGGCTCTAGGGTCACGCCCTGGGCTGCAGGCCACGCTAAACCGTGAGCCACCCGGGCTGCCCACATTTTTTCTTTAATGGGATGGATTTGGCAGGTGAATTCACTCCATCTAAATACGAATGCCCTGTCTCGATTCATTCTTATAGCTGAACTTTTAAAAAGTCTCTGCCAAAACCAAACCGCCATCGCTGTACCCTCCTCCACCTCCCGCGGAACATCCTGTCATCCAATTGCATGAAAACCCTCTCCTCGTGGGGCTGCAGAGACGCATCTGATCCCACCTTCCCCCTCGTCGCGCCCACAGGAAGGCAGGGCCGGGAGCCGCACGTACCTCGCGCCGCAGGCCCCGGGCAGGGGGGGCGCGAGCCGGGGAGCCCGCGCGCTGCTCCACAGAGAGCCGTCCTCCGTCCGTCGTGCGGCCAAGGGCCCCGAACAGTGGCCGGGCAGGAGCCGGCGGCAGAGGAGCGGCCCTGGCGGGGTGTTTTCAGGCAGGCTTCCAGCACGCGGCCCCGGGATCTCGGAGGCCGCCCGGAAGCCCTGGTCTCTCTCCCGGGGAGTCCCTGCCGCCGCGCCCCGCACGCGCCGGCAGCTGCAGGCGCCCGACGGCCCCGCCCGCCTCTCGACTTGCGCGTGCGCAGTCGCTCCTCGGAGCCGGCGGGCGCCGGAGCCGCTCGAGGCCTGTGGGAGCGGAGCTGCTTCCGCTCAGGCGGGCGTCCCCGGGCCTGGAGCTGGTCCCGCGGAGCCTGCAGCCGCGCTCGCCTTCGACGTGCGGGAGGAAGCAAGCTCGAAGCCGGCGCTTTCCCGCCTGCGGCCGGAAGCCTCTGCCTGGACGCAGATTTGTGGTCGGTGCGGCCGCGGGCCTAGCCGTGGGGTTCACGTGCTGTTGCACACCCCAGCCGCTCTCGCAGTGGGCGGCCGCGCGGGGAGAGCTCGCCGTCCGGGGGTCTCCCTGCCAGGCTCCCCCTTCACGGACCGTCCGGCCCCCCGGGACCCCCTGGAAGGCGGCTCGGACAGAGGCCCCGGAGAACAGGAGGAAAGGCTGGAGAACTTGCTGCCCCCCCCTGCCGGGCCCCAGGGGAAGGTGCCGTCCAGCCTGGCAGGCGGGGGGCGGAGGCCGGGGGTCACCCCAGCGCCGCGGGGCCGGCTGTGCGGGCGCCCAAGTCCCGGAGGAGCCTGCAGCAGCAGCCTAGGAGAAGCTTTCTCAGCTGACGAAAGAAACGATTTTTGGAGCCAGAAAGGAAACACTACGGGTCCATAGGGGCTGTCGTTTTTAGGTGCTCATCTCCTTCGGGGCAGCCCGGGGCCCAGCGGTTTTGCGCCGCCTGCAGCCGGGGGGTGACCCTGGGGACCCCGATCGAGCCCTGCATGGGCTCCCTGCCTGGAGCCGGCTTCTCCCTCTGCCTGTGCCTCTGCCTCTCTTTCTCGCTCTCTCTCTCTCGCCTCTCATGAATGAATAAATAAAATCTTCAAAAAATAAAATGAATTATCATCGCCTTCAAACAGTATTATGCTAATTCGCATAGGTGGATTTTCCATTTCCCTGTCTCATTCTTTGTGCCAAAAATTGCGTTCAATTTACTTCTACATATGTTTTTAAAAACACTGCCAAACATTACTATTTTTTAGTTTTTAAATTTTTTGCTATTGTTTCTGTAGACACATGGTTAACTGTATGTTTTTTTTTTCCCTTAAGATTTTATTTATTTGAGAGGGAACGAGAGAGAGCACCTGCCCACGTGTCAGATGCGGGCCGAATCCCAGGGCCCCAGTATCATGACCTGAGTGGAAGGCAGATGTTTAAGGGACTGAGCCGCCCGGGCGCCCTATGGTTAACTTTTTCAGAAATTGCCAGACTAGGGATCCCTGGATGGCGCAGCGGTTTAGCGCCTGCCTTTGGCCCAGGGCGTGATCCTGGAGACCCGGGATCAAATCCCACGTCGGGCTCCCGGTGCATGGAGCTGCTTCTGCCTCTGCGTGTCTCTCTCTCTCTCTCTCTCTCTGTGACTATCATAAATAAATTTTAAAAAAGAAATTTCCAGACTATTATACAAAGTGATTTCAGTGTTTTGCATTCCTACCAGAGATATAGGAGACTTCCACTGTTCTCTACATCCTTGTCAATAATTGGATTTCTCAGCCTTTTTATTTTAACCTTTTAAATGGTTCCATACTGGTATTTTATAATTTTGGTTTGCATTTTCTTAATGCTTGATGATGTTGAGTATCTTTCCAGGAGCTTGTTAGCCAGAGTGTCTTCTTTTATGAAGTGTCTTTCTTTTGCTCACTTCTTAATTGAAAAGTTTCTCCTGTTATTGTGTTATACAAGTTCTTTGTATATTTTGTGGCTATGTGTCTGGATCTACCTTTAGTCAGATGTATGTTTTGCAAATATTTTCTCTCATTTTGTGGCTGCCTTTTCATTTTCAGTAGTGTCCTTTGACAAGTAAAATTTTTGGTTTTGGTGGAGTCCAATTAACAAAATTTTCATTTATGGGCTTATTATTATGTCTTGCCTAAGAAATCTCTGCCTAAATTAGATTCTAGACCTTCCCTTATATTTTCTTTTAAAAGATTTAGCTCCTATGTTTATTTTTAATTATTTTTCAGGTATGGTGTAATGAGAAGGCTGAGGTCCATTTGTGTGTGTGTGTGTGTGTGTGTGTGTGTGTGTGTATATCCAATTATTCTAGCATAGTTTACTAAAAAGACAATCTTTCCCCAAGCCTTAAATTTTTGACATCTTTGTTGAAAAATCAATTGGTTATGTAATTGATGTATTTCTGGATTGTCATTTCTGTTCCATTTATCTGAATGTCTATTCTCTGCCATTACTATAGTGCCTTGGTACTTTAACTTTGTAATCTTGAAATCAAATGGAATAAATCCTCCAACTTTATTATTTTTAAAAAATCACTTGCAAATTCTAGATCACTTGAATTTCCCTATGAGTTATATAATAACCTTGTCAGTTTGTCTTTACTCTCATTTATGAAAGATATTTTGCTGAATATAGAATTTAGATTTTTTTTCTGTCAACATTTTATTTTTATTTTTTATTTTATTGATTGATTAACCGGTCGGATGCTCCAGAGCAAGCCTCTCCCTCACTTTTCCCTCCTCTTCTCCTGCCAGAGTCTATCAGAGGGTACAAGCATGGCCTGGTCCTAAATCTAGCCCATCGCCCTCAGTACCGGAATCAAAGCTTGGTGGATGGGCTGTTCAAAGTGCACTGGGCTCCACCGCTCGGGGTGGTGCCGGGCGGCCGGGCTGGGCAGCCTGTGGGATCCGCAGTTTCCCGCAAGGCTGCTGGTGCAGGGGCGCGGCGCGAGGCAGGCCGGGCAGCACCTGGGCTTCCCGCTCCCCCAGGAGCAAGGCGCCTAGATTAGATTCTCCAGCCAGGCGGGCGCTGGAGCAGAGCCGCCCCCCACCCCCGGCCCCCGCCTCCGGGCCGGCCGGGCCTCCAGGGCCGCTGGCCTCAGCTGTCCCCGCCCTCTGGCCTGCGGGAGGGGGACTCACAGAAGAACTGGGCCACGATTTCCGCCTCTGCTCGCGGGAGAGCTGCGGCGCCACGGCCAGGCCTAGGGACGAGGGAGCGCGCTGCTGCCCGGCAGACCAGACGGCGACCGCACAGCCTCCAACGGTTCCCGCCAGTCGTTTGGAAAGTAACGACGCTGCTCCCCGGGGCCTTCGCGCAGGCGCGACGAGCCTCTCGGCCCGCCCAGCGCCAGTCTCCCCGCTCGCCGGAGGGGGCGCCTCGCGCAGGCGCAGTGGGTAGGCGTGGTCAGGCGCTTCCGGGCTGTCGGGGCTCGAAGGGTCCTGGCGGGCACCTGGAATTGTGGTCGCGGGGCCGCAGCTGAGGCGAGAGGACTGCAAAACCTGGCTCTGACGCCCGCTCCGAGGCCTGCGGAGTGAGGCCCAGGATCCCAGTTCGGCAGTTTCAAAGCGATTTTTTTTTTCAAAGCTATTTTCAAAGTGATGTGAACTGCGCGCCGGTTGCATCTTAACGTGGCCCCAGGGACCCCCCCCCCCCCCCCGCAAACTTTTGCTTAGATGCTTCGAGCCAGTCAAGAAGCCGCCTGCGTGGCACCGAGCACAGCTGGAGAGGGCCTGGTGACTGTCTGCCCGCGCAGCTTTTAAGAAATTGGGGGCGGCCCGGGCGGCCCAGCGGTTGACGCGCCTTCAGCCTGGGCCTGACCCTGGAGCCCAGGGGTGGAGTCCGCGTGGGGCTCCCTGCGTGGAGCCTGCCTCTGCCTGTGTCTCTGCCTCGCTCTCTCTCTTTCTCTGTGTGTCTATCGTGAATAAATACATTCTTCAAAAACAAAGGAATCGGGTTGGGGTGAAAGAGGTGAGCCGCAGCCCTTGTCCTGTGCTGTCAGCGGGAGCCGCAGGGGCTGCCTCTGTGCGTGGGAATAAGCTGCTCGGGAATAAGTTCCCCCACCAAACAGGCCCAGACACACTGAAGAAGTTGTCAGGGAATTTTGACCCACGAATTCACGGATTTTATTGATAGATAGGAAAAATCCTGTGAGCAATGTAGGTTTACCAAAGCTTGTGAAACAACTCCAGAGAAATTGAAGAAGGTAACTATAGAGGTTATTTTCAAGTAAAAAAAAAAAAACTTCTAAATTGCCTAACGTTTTTGTAAGTGTAATCAAAATTTGTTGCCATAAATAACAAAGAATTATAATGTACCCTGTTTTCTATTTATCTGGCTCCTTCTCTAAACCTCATGTAATAAACAACAGATACCAAATTCTTCATTGGATTCCCACTGAACGTAGATTCAAAATAAATTCCTTGCCATGGTTAAAAGGCCCATCAATTTGCTCTCCAACTTCATCTGCCTCCCTTCTTTCTCACTATGCTCTGGCTCCACTTGCCTTCTTACCTCCCCTAATACCCAGGCTCTTTCCCACCTACAGGCCTTTTTTTTTGTAAATTTATTTTTTATTGGTGTTCAATTTGCCAACACATAGAATAACACCCAGGACTCATCCCATCAAGTGCCCCCTCAGTGCCTGTCACCAGTCACCCCCGCCCTCCTCCCTTTCCCCCACCCCTAGTTCGTTTCCCAGACTTAGGAGTCTCTCATGTTCTGTCTCCCTTTCTGATATTTCCTACTCCTATTTTCTCCTTTCCCCTTTATTCCCTGTCACTACTTTTTATATTCCCCAGATGAATGAGACCATATAATGTTTGTCCTCATCCGACTGACTTATTTCACTCAGCGTAATACCCTCCAGTCTTGATTTATGCTGTTCCCTGAGCCTGGAATGTTCTCTTCCCCATGGCTGACTCCTCCTCATCTTTTAGGTTCCTTAAAGCTACTTTTTCAGAGACTTCTGCCTTAAGTATCCTTTTATGCCTCCCCGTCCTCCTTTTTTAAATTATTCACAGGCTTTATCATAAAATGCAATTAGGTATTTATTCAGGTTTATTTGTTCAATGTCTGTACCCCACAGGAATGTGACCTCTGTGACCACAGAGGACATAGTGTCTTCTTCACTGTCTCATTTCAGTGTTCAGCACAGGGACTAGGTCGAAGGGCTAATATCAGCTTTCATTATGTGCCAGGAACCATTCTTTGCAATTCACAATCATTAACTTGTGCAATCCTCACGTCGTCCTTTTAGGCACATACTAGTATTATGAACCCCATCTTACAGAAGGAAACCGACACATTCACTTCAGTGTCTCAAGCAGGTTTCCCAAGGTCACAGAACTAAGAAGTGGTTTCCAGGACTTAAACCCATGCAGTCTGGGTTCATAGTCTTTCCGACCCCAAGGACAGACCATTATTAAAGACTCGAACTTCAAATAAAGAAAGCTATGTGAGTTGACATTTGCGTGGCTGACAGCATTTTTAAGAAATAAAAATCTCTGAAAAAATAAAGGAGGTTCTCAGTTCAGCTCACCAGTGCTGAACTCACAAGTTCAAGTTCATTTACATGGTCACCCTGGGGAAATCACAGCAGCAGCAAGCTGGAGAAATGCAAAGGAAGTTGAGCAAAACGCTGAAGTCATTGATAATGACTCTGAATTAAGAAGTCCTAGAAGCTCCACATAGGAACTGGGATGAGAACAACCCAAGAGCTTGTTGAATGAGGGTCAGGTAGAGAATTAAATGTCAGTAGAAGTAGCTGATGTCACATTTGTGAAAGTGACCACCTACACATCACGTTTTCATGAACTTAAATGTAGTCATTAAGAAACTTGAAACTGATGTTTTGCATAAATCAGTCAAATGCGAGGACATTCATGGTCTTTTAAAATTACTGGAGAGCAAGAAAGAATCCAAAGAGTGCAATGCGGATGCTTCCTTTTTTTTCTTTCCACCTGAAGTGCTTAGCCAACCCTTCAACCTACTTCAAATTAGTATTAATTTACATGCCAAAGAATAGGGAAATACTGATTCTTTCTCTATGGCAGCAGTAAACGGATTTTGTTTTAAAGTGAAGTGAAACAACACATTTAACAAAGAATCTTGAGAAATAATATTAGAATTCTATACAAAAATCTTCAGTTAATATTTATCAATCACATACAGTGTGCCTGCCACTTCAGTTAGCAACAGCACGACAAAGCATTCTGTCCTGCCCTGCGGAGTCCAGTACTAAAAAGAAATATTTTCAATGCCATGAACATAATGCTAGGAGAAGGAACAGATGAGCATGCAATCCAGTCCTCCTGGATGTATGGGTGTTCTCATGTCATAAGGTGGGGAATGATATCCCACGGAGAGGGAAAAGAATGCGCAAAAGTACGGAGGTATGACAAGCAAGGCTCATGTGGGGAACTGAAAACAGTTTACTAAGGCTAAAGAAACATATTATTAGAGCAACAAATTGAAATAAATTTAAATAAGGGGAATAACTTGAAAAAGAAGTTAAAATTGAAGCTGGAGCCGAACCTTGATGATCTCGGTAATTATAAGAAGAAACTGGAAGCATCTTCTGCAAGTAGTGGGAATTAATTAAAGGATTCTAAGTAGAGGCTAAAGCTAAAATACCATTTAGTCAGCAAGCTGGAGAATATGAAACTGGAGTCAGCAAGGCCAATACAATTATTCCACTCCAAGACAGAAATAATTTGAATATGAATTAAGATAGTGCTCCTTGATTCATGCTTTTCAAAATATTCACTAAATGTTCTTATCTGCCAGGCAAGGTTCTAGACCTGGGGACACAGCAATTGACAATAAGAAAAAAAAAAAAAAACTGTCATCACAGAACCTATAATACATGATAAATAATTAAACAAGCAAATATGTGAGATTTCAGGTGGATGTAAGTGCCATGAAGGAGAAGAATATGGGGTGGGGGTTAAGAAAGTAATGGAAATAAGAAAGAGAAGAGTTTGAGCAGAGAACTGAAATTAGTATAGGAGAAAGCCATAAAGGAACCTGTGAAAGGGGTCCCAGGCCAGAGAAGCTGCCAAAACAAAACAAAACAAAACAAAAAAGAAACAAACAAACAAAAGCCCCTATTCATTGGAAATTACTTAGTGTGTCTGAAAAACAGCTAGGAAGTGATGTGGCCAGAGTGAGGTGGACATGGGTGGTGAAGTCACAATGGTTGGGGTAGGAGAATGGGGGTACAGACCTGTAGGGACTTTTAGACCATAGTAAAACTTAGGTTTTCACTCTAAATGGGATGAACAGTCATTAGAGGGTTTAAGCAAATGAGTAAAATATAATACATATACAACCTACACCTAAAATATATAAAATCTGACTCAGGGGTGGGCAGCTTAGGACAGACTGTGAGGAGCAATGGTAGAAGACAGATAAATTAAGAAACTACTGCATTATTGCAGGACACTAAGCTGATTGCTGGGGAGATGTGAAAAATGTTCAGATTCTCAGCTTATTTTATTATTATTTTATTTATTTTATTTTATTTTATTTTTTCAAGATGGAGAATCCTGTCTTATTTTTTTCATAACTAACATTTTATTTATTTTTTTATAAATTTATTTTTATTGGTGTTCAATTTGCCAACATATAGAATAACACCCAGTGCTCATCCCATCAAGTGCCCCCCTTAGTGCCTGTCATCTAGTCACCCCCACCCCCACCCCCCACCCACCTCCGCTTCCACCACCCCTAGTTCGTGTCCCAGAGTTAGGAGTCTCTCATGTTCTGTCTCCCTCCTTGATATTTATTCAGCTTATTTTAAATGTAGGGCCAATCAGAGTTGTTACTGGATTGGATGTCAGAATGAGAAAAAGAGAGGAGTGTAGGTGGCGATGGTAATTTCAAGAGGAGGGACACCTCGGTGGCTTTGTGGTTGAGCAACTACCTTTGGCTCAGGTTGTGATCCTGGAATCTGGGATCGAATCCCGCATTGGGCTCCCTGCGAGGAGGCTGCTTCTCCCTCTGCTTCTGTCTCTGCCTCTCTCTCTCTCTCTGTCTGTGTCTCTCATGAATAAGTAAATAAATCTTTATTTTTTAAGGGAAATTTAGAGAGGATAATAAGTTTGGGAAATATACAGAATGAAGACTGTCAAGAATTACTGGGAGTGAATGGGGGCTACTTGGCTTTGAATCCTAGAATCAACTCGGCCAGTTGTAAGTGGTGGAGAAGAGGCAAGTCACTCAATTTCAGTGAGCCTCAGTTGCTTCAGAAAGTGGAAAGATCTGGATATCTCTGGGATGTAGTGAGGATCAGAGAAAATATATACAAACTGGATCACTAGATCTTTCCCACAATAGAAGCTCAACTAGATGATGCTGTTGGTCATGGCTTAGGGAAAAGTGTCTGGCATGATGCTCAGAGCTTTAGTTTGAGTTATTTGGACATGGTGGAGCCTAGAGAGAGATATATAGGTAAAGGGATTGTGTTCAATGACTGAAAAGACTGGGGGAGATACTGATTTCAATCTAGAACACAGGAGAGATGTGTGACAGGCAGCTCAAAAAATCTGCCTCAAAAAAAATTTCAGAAGAGAGATCTAGGCAGGAGAAAAAGAGATCTGGAAGTCATCACCATAGGGATAAGAGCAAAGATACTAGAAGTTCAATAGCTATGGCATGCTGGGGGAGCTTCATGGCATGGTCATCCCATGATCATGCCTAAGGGCCTAGTGTTAATGAGTGAAGTGGCATTTGAGCAAAATTGTAAAGAACCGAGATCAACATACATCATTTTTTTTTTGCAATTTTGCTCATGCCACTCAACTGTAACTCAAATATCGTGTGTATGCATGTGTGTGTGCACGTGCACACACGAGCGTTCATGTATGTGTGTGTGTGTGTGTGTGTAAATGCCAGGCAGTGGGAACAAGGGATGCAGAGGAAGTAGTGTATGAAACCACACAGAACAAAGGACAGAGATGCAGATCAGCACCACTGCTTCAGGAAACTGACTCCTTCTCTGACCACTTACAAAAGACAATTGTCACCAAAGGCTCTACTCATTGATCTCCGAAGAGAACCAAAATCCTTCACTGCTTGAACATTAGAAGCAGTAAGTGCCACAGGAGCTGACCTGGACCAGATCGAGGCCTTATCTCAACTGAACGCCCACAGATTGACTTCGAGTTTGGTTGGTTAACTTCCTGTATCCTTATGTTTTCTTGTTTGTGGTGTGTTTGGCTTGTCTTCTGTCCTGATTTGTGTGCTGTGTAAGAAGCCAATTTTATTTTATTTTATTTTATTTTTAAAGATTTATTCATTTACTTATTTATGAGAGAGAGAGAGAGAGAGCGAGGGAGGGAGGGAGGCAGAGACACAGGAGGAGGGAGAAGCAGGCTCCATGATGGGAGCCCAACGTGGGACTCAATCCTGGGACTCCAGGATCACACCCTGGGCCAAAGGCAGGTGCTAAACCACGGAGCCACCCAGGGATCCCCAAGAAGCCAATTTTAATCACATGGTAAATTGTCACCGGATCTGGAATCCTGAACCTGCTTTATAATTGTGATTTAACTTTGCTTTATGATTGGATACAGCAGACACTGGAAAGACACACCTCGTATTTGTGCCTTCATAGAGTGTTGGTGGCAGCCAACAAATCAGATAACTTGGATGAAATGGATATGTTCTTAGGAGCACACAAATAACCAAAACTGATTCAAAAAGAAATAGAAAAATTCCAGAGACAGTAACAAGTAAAGAGACTCTGTCAAGGAAAAAACTTCCCAAAAAGAAAAGCCTGAAACTAGAGAGTTTCACTGATAAATTCCACCATTTAAAGCTGAATTAACACTAATCCCCTCAAATTTTCCCAAAAAATAGAAGAGGAAACACTTCCTAATTTATTCTGTGAAGGCACCATTACCTCAATACCAAAGCCAGACAAAAATATTTTAAGGCCAATCTAGAAAGAAAATATTGAATAAATAAATAAATAAATAAATAAATAATAAGTAAATATCAATATTCCTATTGAATAAAGATGTAAAAATCTTCAAAAAAAAACCAAAAACAAAAACAAAAACTCTTGTTCTAAAGTATATTAAAAGATTTGCAAGTCATGACCAAATGATACTTATCCAGACTGCAATGGTAATTTCACTGGTAATTTTTATAAAATCAAACAATGTAATATACTGCATTAATAAAACAAAAGATAAAAAAATCATCTCAGTTAATGAAGCAAAACCTTTGACAAAATCCAATGCCCTGTTTTGATAAAAATACTCAGAAAACTAGGATAGAAGGGAACTTCCTTAACATAACAAAGGATATTTATGAAAAACTCACACCTAACATCACATTGCATGGTGAAAAATAGAAAAGTAATGCAAAGAATGGACCTCAACTTCACACTATATACAAAAAACTAACTTAAAGTAGGTCAAAGACCTAAATGTAAGAGTTAAAACTATCAAACTTAGAAAAAAAACCATGAGAGTAAATCTTCATGAACTTAAAATTGGCAATTCTTAGATCTGACACCAAAAGTATGCTGAGAAAAAGAAAAGAAAAAAACAGATAAATTGGATGTCAACATTGAAAAGTTTTTTTTTAAGATGTTATTTTTTTTTAAATAATCTCTGCATCCAACATAGGTGCTCAAACTCACAACCCCCAAACCAAGAGTTTCATGTTCTACTGACTAAGCCAGCCAGGTGCCCTTAACATTGAAAAGTTTTGTGCATCAGAGGATATTATTTAGAAAGGGAAAAGACAACTTATAGAATGTAAGAAGATATTTGTATATCATATATCTGGTAAGAGCCTAGTATCTAGAATATACAAAGAACTCTTAACATTCAACCACTTACAATAGCAATAAAACAAAAGACAAATATAACAACAACAAAAGACAAACAACAAAATTTTTAAATGGGAAGAGATGTTGAACAGACATTTTTCCAGAGAAGATACAAATACCAACAAGCAAGTACATAGGAAGATGCTCAATATTATTAATACTTTGGGAACTTTTAAAGTTTTGATTTAATCAAAACTACAAGGAGGTATCATTTCACTCGCCCTAAGGTGACTGTA
This sequence comes from Canis aureus, assembly GCF_053574225.1. NCBI lineage: Eukaryota > Metazoa > Chordata > Mammalia > Carnivora > Canidae > Canis > Canis aureus. The sequence continues at coordinate 185,975 of NW_027554445.1, read as the reverse complement.
ATTTTAAAAAGCAGAAAATTACATACATTGACAAAGATGTGAAAAAACTGGCAGTTGCAGGCACTCCTGGCCGGAATATAAAATGGTGTAGCTATTATGAAAAATAGTAAAGCAATTCCTTGAAAAGTCATCACCATATGACACAAGCAATTCTACTCCTCGGGATATACCTCAAAGAATTTAAAATAGGTACTTAAATAGTTGTATGCACCTGTTAGTCTCAAAGCAATTCACAATAGCCAAAAGGGAGAAACAACCCAAATGTTCATCGATAATGAATAAACAAATTGTGGCATATCCATACAACAGAATATCATTCAGCCAAAGAAGAATGATGTATTGACACATGCTACAATGTAGACAAACCTTGAAAACATTATGCTAAGTAAAAGGACCCAGTCACAAAGGTCACATATTGTAGGATTCATTTACATGAAATATCCAGAATAGGTAAATCTGTAGAAATGGAAGATTAGTATTGTCAGGATCTGTGTAGAGTAGGGAATGATTCCTTAATTGGCATGGGATTTTATTTGGGAATATTAATGTCTGGACATGAGATAAGGAGATGGTTGCCAATGAGTATGCCAATGCCAATGAGTACATACTCAATGCCAATGAGTACATTTCACTTTATTTTTCAAATATTTTATTTATTTATTTATTTATTTATTTATTTATTTATTTATTTATTTGAGAGAGAAGGAGAGAGAGAGAAAAAGAGAGAGAGAATGCACAGGCATGTGAGCACAAACATGGGGAGGGGCAGAGGGAGAAGCAGACTACTCTATTCAGGAGCCCAATGTAGGACTCGATCCCAGGACCCTGGCATCATGACCCGAGCCGAAGGCAGATCCTTAACTGACTGAGCCACCAGGTGCCCCTGCATTGTTCACTTTACAATGATTGATGTTATGTGAATTTCATCTCAATTTAAAAAAAAATCATTACCTTGGGAGTGTGAAGAACACATATATTGGAGATGGACTGTAATAAAACACAGGGAGGGTGCAGGCTGCGCACTGCTAGTGGGAGTAGAAACTGAGAGGAAATAGTGGAGTTGAATGTTATTTAGGAAGGAGAAATACTGGGGGGTGGGTGAGAAAGGCTGACTTCTATCCAGAATGAGTAAATTAAGAGCATAAAATTTTGGAACAAAGACAGCCAGTTCTCTACCGAGCAGGCTGCATTTCAGGGAGGTTTTGAAGGCATTAAATGTAAAGCTCTACTCAATGGACCAGTTTGAGCCACAGAAAAGGATCAGAGAGTTCTGAAAATGTGATAGAAATAAATGAGATAGAAGTAAATAGAAAAAAATTGGGCAGCCTGGGTAGCTCAGTGGTTTAGTGCCACCATCAGCCCAGGGCATGACCCTGGGGTGCCAGGATCAAGTCCCACTTCAGGCTCCCTGCATGGAGCCTGCTTCTCCCTCTGCCTGTGTCTCTGTGTCTCTGTCTCTCTCTCTGTCTCTTATAAATAATACATAAAATCTTAAAAAGGAAAGAAAAATCATACCTGTAACATTAGAGGTTTTTTTCAGTTTTTTTTTGTTTTAGTTTTAGTTTTTTGTTTTTTTGTTTTTTTTAATAACATTATGGTCCACTTGGGTTTAGGAAGTAGTCAACAAAAATATTTAGCATAAATGAAAGTTGAGTCAAATGTGATGGTAGGAAGGTGTCCATACAAAGTCCATATTATTTTCTATCTCCCGTCAGTTATTTGTGTAGCTGTACAATTAAGTGATCTAAACAGGTTCTGTCTATAATAAAAAAAATGTTTCCAATAAAAGCACCAATGAATTAAACCAACAAATTATTAAGCTGGGACTCGCTCTACCTCCAGTTCAGGATAGAGCTCTACATGTGTACATTTCTTTCTCCACAAGTACTTCTTGCCTTAAAGAAGTTCACTGTTCATACAGGTATTTTTATCAGTAGGCTCACTGGGAGTACATTGTTGCCTTAACCTTACCACCAAAGTTTCATGGAAGGACAAGGAAAACATCTTGTGTACCTGAGTTTCCTTTCATGTGGATTGCTTACCCCATACCTTTTCTGTTGGGATATGCCAATGGAACTAAGTACTGAGTTTCCCTCTACATTCTATTTTTTTTAGTTACAAAAAAGGATTTATTAGACAAACACATCAATAGATGGAGTCTAAGGATTTGGTTGGAAAGCCACTGGGCCTTTCAAAGCAGAAGTCCAAAGTCACATACTTGGAGCATTACTCTGCTACAATTTGTAGAAACAAGAAAAGTGAGGAATGACAGCACTCCATGCTAGTCCACAGACAGATAAGCCTCCCACCTCCCTCCCTAGTCCATTTCTGTTCAACTGGCATCTTCTGTGACTCTGGTACCTGAGAGAGATGGAATGTTTCCCACATCTTAAAGAAATTCAGTTTCGGGTTACAGATCTTGCCTCTGTGCACCCGAACTCCCTGTTCATGACACATGGGTTGTTGCTTTTCAAGATCCAATGAGCAGTTATTGAGGGAGTGTTTCTCAATAGGTAAAGTGAATAAAACATTCTCATCTATAGTAACTGCATTTTTAATCTCATCTGGTATCAACTGTCTTCTAGAAAGTTACAATGTGTTGTTTAGGGACACTCTTCTTTAACATAGAAGGAAAAGAGTAATTAGTACAGGATATGTAATTAAATGATACCCATTCTGAAATCTTGTAAGAGTCCTGTGAATAGGGACTCATCATTTAATTTATCAGAAGGAGGGGGGGTGGATCTTCTATCATTCCTGACTATACCAGAACTAGATTTTTAAAATTATAATATCATGATATGTTCATGACACCAAACTGGGTTTGCTTTATAAGAAACCTTTGATCATTAAATTTAATTGTTAATGGCACAGGCTGTCAATAAAGAGCAAGCAGTATGATGTCTGTGTAGTTGTCAGTGGGCCTCAAATAACAAAGGTGAGAATGCGACAGACATGACCTGGTTTGGCACATTGGGGTTTCTGAGATGTGAGCTCCAAACATAATACATAGAAAACTGGGATCCCTGGGTGGCGCAGTGGTTTAGCGCCTGCCTTTGGCCCAGGGCGCGATCCTGGAGACCCGGGATTGAATCCCACGTCGGGCTCCCGGTGCATGGAGCCTGCTTCTCCCTCTGCCTATGTCTCTGCCTCTCTCTCTCTCTCTCTCTCTGTGACTACCATAAATAAATAAAAAAATTAAAAAAAAAAAAACAAAAAACAAAAGAAAACTAAGGGCAGTATTCCAAACAGATCTGGCATGAGAATTTTATAAAACAGCTAGTTTTTTCAGGGACATAATAAAAGGAGCGGTTTCAACGAAGGGCCATGCATTAAGTTCCCATTGTTGGATCCATGATGGAAATGTTTTTGCTTCCAAGGCCCTCCTGCAGCCCGAGAACTACTTCTTTCACATCCTTGACAATCTTTTGTATGTCATGCCATCCTAGAGTCTGTTTGGAACAAGGATTGCTCTAGATGAAGCTCTAAAAATGTTGAGTTTGTGCCTTTAAGAAACAGTCCGATTCATGACTTTCGTGTGTAGCAGGAGAGCTGTGCTCTCTCAGCGCGGTTCACTATTTGGGAGCCTAGGCAACGCCAGGACAGATGTATGAAAAGTATCAAATACTGCAAATCAAATACTGCAAAGCAAAACAGGCAGCCCGAGGCATAGACTTCAAGATTTTGGTTGAACCAGTAGTCCGTTCATTAACATTTTTAAGCAACTGAGGCCATGGCCTGGTTGGTCAAAGCTGCTCTCAAAATCTGCGGGACAGTGGAACCGCATGTGCGAGCAGGTAAGTCTAGCCAGGAACTTCTTAACATTTCCTAGCAGAAACTTGGGGTCTTCTCAGAAAGAAAAGTGAAATACCTATTCTCTCAGGAACAGCCTGTGGGGAATCTGTTTGGATCAAGAATTGCGCTCAAGTCCCAATCTTAAATGAAGACCTAAAAATGTGCAGTTTTGTGCATTTAAAAATAGTCCATTTCACAGCGGCAGTGTGTGCTCTCGGACCCAGCTCGTTCAGTATCTGGGAGGAATCGCTGGGTTTGGGCCAAACGTCAGTATGGAAAGGGAAACAATCCGCTTCGGAAGGGGGGAGGCTGCTTAGCCTCCGAGTGAGCTGAAATGTTGGAAGAAGATTCCATCCTAGTGTGAGCGACCGACGGGCGGGCAGGAGGAGGCCTTGGCTCCCCGGAATCTCCCTCCCCGCAGCAGCCGCAGCAGCCCTGCCCAGACACCCAGACCCCTGAGCTGAACGGAGCCTGAGCGCAGGAGAAGGGCCAGGTGCAGGAGCGGGAGGCGCAGGGGACAGCCGGATGCCGGGCCCTCCCTGACCCGCTCTGTGGCCCGCGGGGACTGGGGGGAGTCAGGGGGGAAAGGCCGGAGTGGGCAGGCGGCCGTGCCCCCTGCTGGCGCCCCGCGACAGCGGGAGGGAAGGGGCGCGCAGAAGGCCGCTGGCCCAGGCGGGGTCCCTGCGCGTGGGCGCCCCTCTGTGGACCCGGGAGCCCGACCACGCCAGTCCCTCGGGAGTTCGAGCCGGTGGACCCCGAAGGCGCCGGTTCGTCGGGCAGAAAGGGGTCAGGTCGGAGGGCCCGAGGAAGGATGCAGAGGGCCCCCAGCGCTGCGGCCTCGGCGGGAAGGAGGACGTGGGCCTCCGAGGAGGAGCGGAAAGTCTGCGAGGGCCACGCAGCCAGCCGGGCGCTCCCGGGCTGCCCCGCCCCGGCCGCCCTCCCGCCGCCGCCCGCCGCCCCGGGCTGGGGCGCGCCGCTCCCCCCTGCGCCGCCCGGGGGCCGGGCTTCTGCTTCTTCCACTGGGTCCTCCGCCTCGGGAAGCAGGTCGGGCCTGCGTCTCGGTGAGGCTGGGCGACAGCGCGAGGCTCGGGCGCTCGCAGCCCACAGGTAGCGCGGGGCGAGCTCGTTCTCCGGGGCCCCCAGCTGCTCGCAGGTGAAGGCGGGCGCGGCCTGGCTTGGCGCAGCGGGGCTCGGCGCGGGCCGCGGGGAGCCGGGCAGCCCGGGGAGCTCTCGGGCCGCTCCGCCGCCGCCAGCGCCGCCGCCCGGGACTCGGGGAGCGCGCCGGGTCCGCCTGCAGGCGCTCAGCCCGCTCGTGCGGCCGTCGCGCGCCCGCGTCCTCGGCTTCCCGGTCCTCGTCCTCCGCCTCCTCGGCCTCCGAGCCTTGGAGGGGGCCGCCGGAGTCCCCTGGGCTGGCGTCCGTCCCCGCTTCGGCCTCTGCCAAACTTCTCTTGGCTTCCCGGGAGCAGGGCGCCCGGCGGGAGCGCAGCGCGGAGGAATCCCTGCGGTCCGGGATGTCCAGGACGGGGAGGCGGTCTCTGGCGGGGGGAGCCGCCTTGGCCCCGCCGGCCTGCCCCTGCCCCTGCCCCTGCCCCTGCCCCTGCCCCTGCCCCTGCCCCTGCCGGGCCAGCATGCCCGCCGCCCGCCCGAGGCCCACGGCGCCGGCTCGGGGCCTCGCTCCACAGTTAGTTTTATTGTTTTAATTCCTGAGCGCTAGAGAGAGAGGGAGGGACACAGGCAGAGGGAGAAGCAGGCTCCATGCAGGGAGCCCGACGCGGGGCGCCATCCGGGGTCCCCGGGATCACACCCCAGCTGCAGGCGGCGCTAAACCGCTGCGCCACCGGGGCTGCCCCCCCACTCCACGTTTTAAGGAGAATCTCTACTGTGCAATTTCACACACTACAACTTGAATGTTTCTTCTTCTGCTGACTACATTAATACTCTTTTTGCTATTTTTGTGCTAGACATAAGTATCCAAATGTTTTCCCTAAAGCCGTGTCAATCTTCTGTCCACTGTCCTCTTACACAGAATTGTGACACTGTTCATCGAGAAACCAATTCTTTCCTTAATTAACACTCAGACTGATTTTACTGACAGTGGTTGTATTTTTTCCTTTCATAAATAGTGTAAACTATGTTGATAACTTCATTTCAATTCAAATGTCACAAGCAGAAAATCTAAACAATTAGCAATATTTTTTAAACAAAGGCGTTTGTTTATGTTTTAGAAATTCATGGTTAGGCTATAAGAAAATAAATAATAGCTCTGATCAGTTACATCTCTGGTTTAGCTGTCAGTAACCTGTCAAAGATTTGGGTGGACACATGAAAGCTGCCTTGAGTCGTCACGCACTTACACCTTGTGAGAACATCACAATTACATTAAAGAAGGTTGCAAGCATGCCCTAAAAAAATTCCGTTTATTTCTGCAGTAAACTAGGATGAACAGAATTACTACAAAGTGGTTACATGGATTACACAATCAAAAGATATAAGCAGCACAAGGCATTAATAGAATGACCAGCACTGCAACACACACACACAATCACATACATACACATAGTTGCACAGACCCAGACACGCCCGCTACACACACACATCTGTTACTGGAAGGCACTGGGGAAAGAAAAGAGAAACCCAACTCCCACGACACTGAAAAGGTTTCTCTCCGGTATGCGTCCTCTTGTGCTCAGCCAGGCCTCGCTTCTGGCTGAAGGCTTTGCTGTACTTGGAGCACTTGCATGGCTCCTGCAGTCAACGAAAAGAGATCGCCATGAATCTGGGTGAACTGAGAGCCCTCCTCACTAAGGTATACGCGTGGGGATATTTTACCGAGCTTCTGTAGGGTGCCGCAGCCAATCCAGAGCAGTGCCATGGGTTATTTTCTTTTAATTTTTCAGGAGAAACAGCAACACTCAGTGTCCGCCTGACAAACTGAACCACTTGCTCGTGGTAGTTCATAGTTCCAGCATGTACTGTAGTTCTTATTTTTTATTTTATTTTTATTTGTTGATTTGAGAGAGACCGAGACAGAGAGAGAGAGCAAGAGAGTGGGAGAGTACAAGCAGGAGGGAAAGCAGAGGGAGAGGGAAAAGCAGGCTACCCGCAGAGCAGGGAGCCTGATTTGGGGCTCCATCTCAAAACCCTGGGATAGTGACTGAGCCAAAGGCAGACACCTAACCTGTTGGGCACCTAACCAGGCACCCTTGCAGTTCTTTTAACTAAGTCATACCTTTGCAAAGCTAGGTTATGAATGTCTGACATGATCTAACTACTAAAAGAACTGAACTCTAGGTCTTCTTTTGGTCTTGGTGGGCCACAAAAATTTACTGACACTAAAGAAGGGCATCATGGACCAAGAGAGTTTGGGAACCCTGATCTAGATGGTGCAAACTGCTTACTATCTCAGAGAATGAAAACTTGAGGAAAAAATTTCTATCAGATATTGGGGAGAAGTATAAAAAGCAATACAGCTCAGCTGTGGTTTAAGTATTTTCATCTCTATTGCCCAATCTTTCTTTCTTATGTAGAATGTTCTTTTCTAAAATCTAAACAACTTTCCTAAATGAAGAATATTTACAAATTGTCACAGACTCTTAAGGAAAAAGAAAAAATTCCTACAGGAAGAAAAAACGGTCCACATTCCCTAGCCACCTTTGGTACTAGGTACTTACATTACCATCCTTTTTACTTGGAAAGAATTGCAAAATAAATTAAAATTGTTCCATTAACACACCTCCTCAAAACAAACAAACAAACAAACAAACAAACAAACAAACCCAACTGGCCATCACTAAACAGTGCATAAATCAAAAAGATTTGAGGAAAAATAAACTATTTGTTTAAAGTAAACTTGCAGTGAAATTTTGTCCAGATACATCTTCAAAAATATTATAGTTTTTTTAGATTGAGATAGTGTGTATTTAATTTCCTGTTATGTAAATTCCATGCATATTTTCTCCTTAGTATTTAAGAGTATTACAAAAGTTTCCAGATCTACAAAACCAAACTGACATGTGTGTGCCTACCAACTAGCTCTTAAGGAATCAAACATGCCCAGTACAGGTGTGACTCTCAACGCACCCCCACCCCCGCTCCCTAACTGCAGTACCTCAGCACCTTGTCTGTACACTTCCCCAGAGGTGACTACTAGTGCTGGGTATGGAGCTTATCATTCCCTGGCTTTTCTCTATATTTTGACTGCCCATGGATGGAAGGATCTCTAAGGAAGACATAGTATTATATTGCCCTTTACACTTATGTAAATAGTATCATACTGTATGTAAACTTTGTGAGTTCTTTTGAAATTGATGTATTTTTGCTCAGCATTATCTTTATGAGCTTCTAGTCCTCAATTTCATTTTGTGAACACATGTAGTTCACACTCATTCATTGTTAATACCATATCATATTACATTCAGTGGCTAGACCCCAATTTGCTTATATATAGTATCTAGTGATGGGTAGTTCATGTTTTTCCAATTTTTCACTCTTACAAATAACGTTGCTTTGGCTTTTTTGTACACTGTATACTTGAATGCAGGTAAGTGTAATTTCCATGGTATGTGTATCTAGAAGTGGGATTGCAACTTCCACTCTTCTAGGAATGGCCAAACTCTACAAAGTAGATAAGCCCTTTTACACTCCAACATCCAGTACGTTCTTAAAATTCTATCACTGTATTTTACCAGTTTTGAGACTTAGGAGGGACATGATAAGTGTACATAAGTTTAAAAATATTATGTTCCTAGAAAATAGGACCTCTTATCAATTCGAAGGGATCTTTATCTGTAAGAATTTTTTTTAATTTTGAAATTAATTAAGTCCTCATATAGCTATAAAAGCTTTTTAAAATCTGTCAGGGGTGGGGAAATAAAGGAGATGTTGATCAAAGGGCAGAAGACAAGCATCCTCTGGAGAGCTAATGCACAGCATTGTGATTTCTAGCGAACAACACTGTAGTATTATTTCACAGGTGCTACGAGACTAGATCTTAAATGTTCTCAACATACACGTGCACACACACACAGTCATAAAGGTAATTATATAACATGATGGAGATTTAGATAACACTATGGTGGTAATCATATTGCAATATATAAATGTATCAAATAAATACCTTGCACTTTAAATGTATATAATGTTATATGCCAATTATACCTTAGTTTAAAAGAAGAAAGAAAAAAATAAATAAAATAAGCATTTGCCTGGTATATTCATCTTTGTACTTTTAAACAGTCTATTTTTAGGTATGAGGAGTATCCCCATAAAAAGTACCCCAACTGGATTTTCTTAACCTTCCCTTATATCACCTCTTTAAAAGACAAGTTCTGCTTCTTGATATTCATTGCTATTTATTATAGTTTAATGACCATTATGATATACTAGTATATTTATCTATTAACATTTGTTGTTATTAATTATATATTTAATATATACACTTAAAAACATGTGAATATATTTCATCATTTTATTTTGGGCATTGCTTTTTATCTTGCTTCTCATTCCCCCCCCCCCTATATTTTCTTACATGTTTTGGATTAATGATTTTCCCCTTGTATCATCATAGAAGTTATGAATACTATTTCTATCCCCTTAGTGGTTATCAACAGTTCTATCATGTACACTGAACACAATCGAAAGTTTATCTGTATGTTTTCCCTCCTACTGAATAACGAGTCCTGCAGAATGCTCCTGTCTCACATGTTATGTGTAAGTCTTTTATTTGTGTCTTGACTTTTAAAGCCTGATATGGAATCATTATTATTTAACACATCAGTGTGGTTTAGTTTTATACATTCTTAATGATTACTTGACTTTTCATGCTCTCTGACATTCAGAGGACCTGATGATGGTAAATTCTTCTTTTATACTTGATTGAAAAGGACTTTATTTCTCATTTGTTATTAAGTGAAAGTGTACAAATCCAATCAGATGTATAACAGACTATTTTTCACATCTCTTAGCCATTTCCATCTCTCTGTATTGCACCATTTGCAAGTTCTTTAGAATCAGCTATCAATTATCTTCAGTAGGAACCTGTTAATAGGATCATTTCAGTTTTTAATTTCCATTAATATTTTAAGCTTTTGTAAGTTTTTATTTGTTTTTTTTTCAATTCTGCTTAATTTTTGATAAAATCTTATTTTTTACTCATGTTGCTTAGGTCTATTTTAAAAATACTCTAAATATTTATATAATTTACCTTATCTGATAAATCATTATCTTAAGTTTTTTTGAAATCTAATGCTGCTATTTGTGGTTTCTCCTGTCTCCTGCTCATGGCTCTTGTTTTTGGAGTTATGGGCTCATGTTTGGTGGTCTTTATCTGTTAAAATCCGGTGACCCTTAGGTTGAGGGTATGTCCCTCCAGACAGCATTTGTGTTTGCTTCTGCCAGGCATTCTGGGATGCTATCAATCAAAGGCCATTTTAAGTTTATTTCTTGCTTTAGGGTTTTCTGGTCAGGGAAGTATTTTAGGTCTGAACTCTAAACACACTTGAGGGAAAGACTGTGGTTACAAACTCCAAGGAGAACTCTTTCTCTCTAGCCAGCAATTACTCTGAGACAGTCCAATGTCCTAAGCATCTTTGTCTGCCAAAGGTAGTTTATTTCCAGTCCCTGATTTAATTTTGAGCATCACTTTTCTAGGGCCCCAGCACTGTGGTGGGATGTGGTTCCATCTTGTCCTATAACCTAAATCCAGAGCTTGCCTCCCTTTCCATCACCACTGAAAACCAAATCTTGAATTTACGGATACTGGCAAACACCCTGAAGGTGTTCTCATTCTCAACTTAACCTTATCACTCTGGCCTTCGGCTTCAGTTTGCTTTGTTGGATTCTGGGGATTATTGTTACTTTTTTCCCCATAAGTTCAGATATTTGCTATTTGCTTTATTATCTCCAGCATGGGTAGGTGTTTTGTATAGGACCTCTGTATTTTAAATGACTGTTCAAAGTAACAGAAAAACACTGCATTTTCTTGGCAGTCCAAAAAATAGGATGTTTACTGCTTTTTTCATCTAGTCTAAATCAACAAAATCTCTTTTCACATATCACATGACCTTCGGTGCCTATTATTTCTTCAAATATTGCCCAGTTAAAACAAACAAACAAACAAACAAACAAACAAACTTGAAAATGTAGTTGTAGGTATTTAAATCAGAAATTTCTTGGAGTTGCTGGGACTTTTATTATATCCAAATGTTTTACTTAAACTTGTATTTTAAAAACATATAAGGATATATCAATATGATGTATATGAAAAGGAAAAAGGGAAGGTTTTCTCCCTACAATCTATCTATAAAACAAGATCTTGCGAAGAAGTAAATCACCATGGCAGCTGCAGTGACAGCTAAGTGTCTGGCAGAGAACAACCGAAGACAAGACCAAGTATCTGGATGACTTCCTAAGAGAATGATAGAAGTTTCCAGGAACAAAAGGCAATGAGAAACACGGTCTGTGCATCACTGATTAAGAACACCCCTCTAATTCCTAAATTTTGTCTTAGCAGGTACTGTCTAGGTAGGCATCCTACAGTGCCCCATGGATACTAAGAAAGGTTCTGAGCCAGTGTATGGAGATTATGGCAAAAGCATAAGGGTTTTATAGTTATCACAAGTTTTCAAAAACCCAAATGTGTATTATTCACTGGCTTGGATGGAATAAATAATGTTTTACACACACATTCACACACTCATAGATTGATATTTTTCAAATGTTTATAAATACTACTGGTGATTATTTCAATACACTATTTACAAATGTCACTGAAATTTTATTACCTTCACTTATTTATTTTCTCCTATAAAAGACATTAAAAATACAACTATCATGTGTTTCTGTGTGTGTGTTGGCAGGAAAGATGGGGTTGAAATTTATGTTAGAAAGGTTCCTACAATTCAAAAAGTTTGAGAATTATAGTTGTAAAAGGGACTCATTGAATGAAGTAGTTCTCTGCCTGGACTCCTTCCTTTGTATCAAGAACCATTTGAAGCTGAGGATTCCTTGGGGTTTTGTTCTAAGATTATCAGCTCATACAGGGCTCTACAATCACACTTCTATGTCAGTCTAGAAAGAAAGGTCCTCTGAGTCCTTTAGGCTATAGCAAAGTATAGTAAGAAGCCATGTTTGCCTTTCATGTCTGTCCATCTCTTTTATCCCTAAATCTTAAACAATATACAATTTTCTTGAAGATATTGCAAGGAAGGATATAATTTCTGACATATTTGGTCACAATGCCATATAGCACTCCTTGGAAAGAACTTTAATGTGCACCCTTGCAAAGATTTCAGGTTTTTTTTTAATAGTGAAAGGTAATAAAGGGGAAAGGAGAAAAAATGAGTGGGAAATATCAGAAAGGGAGACAGAACATGAGAGACTCCTAACTCTGGGAAAAGAACTAGGGGTGGTGGGAGGGGAGGTGCCTGGGGGCTGGGGGTGACTGGGTGATGGGCACTGAGGTGGGGACTTGACGGGATGAGCACTGGGTGTTATTCTATATATTGGCAAATTGAACACCAATAAAAAATAAATTTATTTAAAAAATGTTTCAGGTTTTTTTGAAAGATTATATTTATTTATTTAGAGAAAGAGCACACATGTGTGAGTGAGTGGGGGAGGGAAAGAGGGAGAGGGAGAGAGAATCCCAAGCAGATTCTTCACTGAGCGTGGAACCCTGAGATCACTACCTGAGCTGAAATCAAGAGTCGGATGGCTGACTGAGCCATCCAGGCACCCCTGAAAAGACTCCAATTTATAGTGAATGGTACCAAAGCACATGTTAGAGAATTCCTGCTCCAGTAAACAGTTTTTATACTGGAGGCAAAGCCAGAAGGTCACAGGTCACTCATCTCAAATTTAAGAAAACCAAATGAATTGAAATAGGAAGGGAAAAGTACATTTTATTTTTCAGAAAATAAACACAAAACAAAATCGCATCCTTCTTTACTAATTTCTTTCCAATTACTCCTAGGACGCCATGGTGGAAAGAAATTCCACCTCTCACATGGTGAGCATAGTTGGTCCCAGAGAATAAGCTGAGTGGTACAAAGACACCTACACCTGTTCCTCCTCTCCTTATCTCTAAAAATCATGAAACAAAACAAACAAACAAACAAAAAAACTATGCTGCCTCTAGAGCATTCCTAAGTATTCTCAGCCCTAAAGTCCCAGTCCAGAAGAACCCATGCTTGTGTGCAAGGAAGGAAGAGAACTTCAATTTCTAATCTTTGCTGCCCACCCTTATCATAAGGTTCACTGAGGATGACAGCAGTTAGACAACTGTACAGGAGTTGATACAACAAGGGGCCACATGCCACAGAAAGCTAAGGAAGTCTGAGTTCTTACTGGCAGGTTAGGCAGCAGAGGTAAGGCTGGGTTATCTGCTACCTTCCCAAGTATACAGTGGAAAATAATTTGCAGGATGGTGTGGCTGAAGTGTTTAAGCAAGTTTGGACATTGTTGGACTTCCAAAGGTCCCATCACTCCTTCCCCACGAAGAACTCATACAGTATCATCATTATAACATTAATCCTCCACTACTTCTCTTCCTTTTTATCTTTTACTCCATTACAAAATCTTTAATATGGGCACAAAATCTGATGCAATAAAATATCATGGAAATTGTAACACCGTTTCAGAGTGGAATATGTAGTATAAATTACACATTTTAACTCATTAGCTGGATTTAACCAGAGAAAATGATTAGGTCCTTGATTAATTCTGTTTGTGAATGATTACACAGTTTAACTGTCAAATACCTTGTCCTTTGTCATCATAACTGGGGAATCATTCCTAAATGGAGGCAATCTATTTGTCAGTTAAACTATAATCTGTCAAAAAGTAGAATTACTCAGTAGTCTAATCAGCTCCCTTTAATCAAAAAGCATTTGGCAGAATTCATTCAGAAGGTAGGATTTATAGAGCTCTATACCCTGTACCTTGTTATATAGCTACTAAAAAGTCCTATTTTTGTGTTGTTAATGCCCATCTGAATTTTTTTCTTTTTTTTCATCTGAATTTTTAAAAAGCTTCAAATGTTATATTTTTTCCAACATCAACTGAATTAATAAATCTCAAAATCATTTTAGAAACAAAGTTATATTTTTACTAAATCCTGGAGGGATCTTAATGTTGAAGTTATTTAAAATAGACATTTTTTGGAGCTTTCTTCCTACTTTAGCTAAAGGATTGCTTGCCAGGATAGAAAGAAGCATGACCTCCATTATACAGATTACCAAAACCAAGTATGGATCATGGGTAGATATCTGCATGCCACAAGTAGATATTCTGAATATTACTTCCGGTTATTTTTATGTTAGGCCCAATTAAGTAAAAACAGAAAATATAACAAATGAGATTTTCTTCTTGTAGTCAGAAGTCAAGGTACATAGTATAAGGAAGTCATAGAATGCTGGCGTTTGTGACAGTGGTAGCCTGACCCCAATAAAATTGAGAAATAAGAATTAGTAAGCAATTAAAACAAGCTGGCTAGTGAGTATGGGGAGGACTAGCAGAACCTGTGGTATTTTGAACATGTATAAACACAGTTGGCTTATGATAGGGCTCAATCTATAAGCCAAACACTGGCTTTCTGGTTTTTATATAGTATATGGCTATACTTGATGGACAAACTTTTCCTTTATTTGTCTTGCTCAAAGCTATAGCAAGGCCAGAGTGTCCATGCTGTTAATGTAATAACTTACATGTGAGCATCTTGAACATCAAGTACAATTTGAGAGAAGAAACTCACTGAAGAGGAATCAGATATGGAAAGAAGTCTCTTTGTCACTCTTTCTCACACACACATGTATGTTAGGATATAAAGTTATCGGTGCTTGTAAATTAATTTCATTTGATTCTAGACTAAAAATTTCTAGTATTAATATTTCCCCACTAGAGTTCGGAAAAATGATGACTTTTGCCAGATGATCGTTCCCTACTTCTAAATTTAAAAGAAAATCTTAAAAACCTCATGAAGCAGGGATTTGGTGTGAATTTCTTAAAAATGAAATTTCTAAATAGAAATTTTATAACTTTCTAGTTCCCCATTTTCTCAGCAGCTGTAGCAACAGTTAACTTTCTCCTGTTAGGCACATGGCAAACTCTGGCAGAGGGGAAACAGAAAACTTGTGACTAAATACAAAACCATCATATTTTTGTATCATTTGGGGCAAAGTCATTTAGCTGTCCTACTCTTCCATCTGCAAAATGTCTCACTCATTTCCAAGGTAGAATTAGAGACTCTCATATAAGGGAAGGTCATGTTCAAACAGCCTTAGACTCTTGCCAGCCTGCACTCTGGTAAGACCCATTTGCCAAACCTTCTTTAGGCAAGGCACAGACAGCCTAAGCCCTCCACTGTGGTCTAGAGCAGGGTTTCTCAACCCCAGTACTACTGAAATCTAGGGCCAGATAATGCTTTGTTTTGGGGAGCTGTCCTGTGTACCCACTAGATGTCAGTAGCACATATGTCTCCCCTCCAAGTCTATTTCCACTGCATCCTGCGGTGGCCCTGACACTGACCTGAGGTCAGCCTTGACACATGCTCTTCAGGGTGGCAGAAACTGCGAAGTCCATGCTGATATTTCCAGATTTTTCCATTTTACTAGAAGCCAGCTAATTCTCTTCATAAGACTGGTTTTGTAACCAAAAGATGACTACCCAATTCCATAAAGTAACCAATTTGCAATCGAGTCACAGGTGAAATTTAGAGGGGGCTTTTCGAGTGTGGCCACACAGGCTGCTATTACACACAGCTGAGGGGACAGATCTATGGCCCACAGCACAGCATGCCATATATCTATGCCATATATCAACTCTTAATGGCCCCGTTTCTGAAAGCTCATGTGCCACCAGCTGCACACAATCAAAATGCACTGAGTTTCCCTCTAACGAGCAGCCTTGCCTAGAAAACTTCTTTTACAGATGTTTATAGCTTTTGTGACTTTTTATTCACCATCTTATTTTTTATAGCTGGCGTGATCTTTGAACATATGACAAAACAAACCCATGGTCTAGTAAACAATGCACCTAAAATAGATGTCTTTGGGAAGCCTACAGAAAGCTAGGAGAATATTTAGAGCAGGTTTCTACATAACACATCCATAATGGGTTTTGCATTGTAGCTAAGGGAAAACACACTTTCTATAAACTAGGAGAATGATTGCACAATTCACATATAGAAAACTAAAAATAAGCACAGTAAATAGAATATAATTCTTATATGAAAGTGTTGTATACAAACTTTAAATAGAAACAAGAAGGCACTTGGCCCCCTTTTAATCCACTCCTGAGGCTTAAAGAATACTGCATATGAGTTAAATGGCTAGAACAAAGCCCAAACACTTGCAGAGAGATGATAGAAGAGCTAGTCTGGCATAAAGCAAGCAAATAATTGTCCAAACTAGCTCGCAAACCTCGTTTCCCTGGGGCTACCCTGGTGACTCGGACTGGTCATCTGGAATAATGAGGCAAACTGACATAACTACATTTCTCTCTGCTTCTCTCCCAGTCTCCAGCCTATGGACTACAGCACTGCCTGCATATCTGAATCACCCAGGGATCTTTTTAAAAAACACTGATGCCTTGGCTCCATTCCTAGAGAGCCTGATTTAGCTGGTCTGAGTGTGGCCAGGCACAGACCCTTTTTAAAGCTCCCGAGGTGCTTCTAATGTGCAACCAGAAGTGAAAACTTCTAATCTGATCCCCCATCCTCTCAAGTAATAACTCTACTACTACTAATAAATACAACACAGCAACGATAACTTCTATTTCTCCTCCCCTTCCTCTGATGCTCTTCTATCAAGGCACTATTGTGTATGTTAATAGGATGCCTACTTCATGTTGGCCAATAAGGTGCTAGGAACTGTTAAGGATTTTTTTTACATTTAATTGTTAAGTAATACTGTGAATTTAGCACAGTTATTCTCACTTGCAGATGATGCAGTATTAGTTTTAAAATATGACCAAGGTTACACTGTAGGGTAGTGAAGGCCAAACTCAAAACATGGCATGCTTCCTTCAAGGCCAGTGGCTGTGGTGACTGCCTTGTGTGCAGCTTCCTACGCATCAAACTCTTTCCTTAAAGAGGAGGCTACGTACCCCAGCTGAGAGAGAGAATCTTGATGAGGCTAAGCTGCTTGCACAGTGGGAATCACCTGGGAATGCGTTGAAAAATCTTGATGCCTGTAACCCACCCCCCAGAGTGTGATTTCATTGCTTTGGGGGTGTGGCCTGACCTTTGGTGCCTTTGAAGGACCAGAGGCGATCCTAATATGGACACACGTTTGGGAACCGTCGGGCTACATCAATGATGGCAGTTCCATTTCCTTTTCAGTTATGAGTTTAGATTGCAGCATGTCCCATGGCTGTGGTCATGGTGCAGAGAAGTCTATGGGGATTCTGGGAAAGACTTCTCCTGCCTGCTGAGGCTGACCAGGTATGGGCTTGATGCCTAGGCTACTGCAGCCACGTGGTAGCATGTGAGGGGCTGGCTGAAGACAGCAGGAAAGATGAGAGGAATCCGAGCCACTGAAGATCTTGTAGCGCCAACCACGAGATGGCCCTACTTCTGAATTCTTGTTGTGTGACTTATAATCTTTATCATTTAAGACCCTTTCAATGGGGCTTTTGGTTACTTAGGCATGAAAGTA
The DNA here is from genome assembly GCF_053574225.1 of Canis aureus. Lineage (NCBI taxonomy): Eukaryota > Metazoa > Chordata > Mammalia > Carnivora > Canidae > Canis > Canis aureus. The sequence continues at coordinate 168,528 of NW_027554445.1, read as the reverse complement.
TTCTGTCCCTATCTTCCCAAACATCATACCATATTCCAACAGCCCTATGCTAATAACAGAGAAACCGCTTGCTCAGATTGAAGCACAATGCTACAACAATGATCAGAAACTCAAAGTCAGTGGCTAGCTATCAAAAAATGACAATGTAAAACCTGGTCTAAGAGCCTCAGCTCTAAAAATAGGGGAGAGTGTTCTTTTGGACATCAGCGTTTTTCTTATACACATGAAGAAAGTTATAAAGGAGCTGAAAATATATTTGCTGATAAGAATTCTGAGAACAACGTGAGATTTGTGCATTGTAAAGAATGTTCTTTGGAATCCTTGAAGAAAATGAATGCTGGTTAAGTGAAAGTGTTACTATTTAAATTATTTAAAGGGAGACGATTTATTTCCCTGCATAATGACTAATTATTTAGATATTTTTTCTCAAAATATCTAAGAATCAAAAGAAGACTAATCATATGAACAGGAAAGTTTTATAAGGAGAAAGTCATTCTCACCAATTTTCAAAATTATAAATCAAACTCTGAAATACGAAAGTAAATTAGAACAAAAATATGAGGAAATATAAGGGAAAGAAGTAGAAGTGAATAGAAGGAAAACAAATATCAAAATATAAAGGATATATAGAAAGATAAATGTATGTATGTACCTAATATTTATACCTACATGTTTTGATAAATATATACATATATATAGTGTCCAAAAATTCTGAGTTTCTAATAATAATCAGAAGTGAAGCCAATCATAAAAGCAGTTAGAGCTATGAGAGCATAGGGTGCTAATGTGACTGCCTTATTCTTTTGTTACATATTGTCTTCGGCATTTTTGTTTGTCGTATCCTAAAAATTTGCTAATGAAAATCATGGACTTTCTTCAGAGAGTTAGAACAAATTATTTTAAGATTTGTGTGGAATCAGAAAAGACCCCGAATAGCCAGGGGAATTTTAAAAAAGAAAACCATATCTGGGGGCATCACAATGCCAGATTTCAGGTTGTACTACAAAGCTGTGGTCATCAAGACAGTGTGGTACTGGCACAAAAACAGACACATAGATCAGTGGAACAGAATAGAGAATCCAGAAGTGGACCCTGAACTTTATGGGCAACTAATATTCGATAAAGGAGGAAAGACTATCCATTGGAAGAAAGACAGTCTCTTCAATAAATGGTGCTGGGAAAATTGGACATCCACATGCAGAAGAATGAAACTAGACCACTCTCTTTCACCATACACAAAGATAAACTCAAAATGGATGAAAGATCTAAATGTGAGACAAGATTCCATCAAAATCCTAGAGAAGAACACAGGCAACACCCTTTTTGAACTCGGCCATAGTAACTTCTTGCAAGATACATCCACGAAGGCAAAAGAAACAAAAGCAAAAATGAACTATTGGGACTTCATCAAGATAAGAAGCTTTTGCACAGCAAAGGATACAGTCAACAAAACTCAAAGACAACCTACAGAATGGGAGAAGATATTTGCAAATGACATATCAGATAAAGGGCTAGTTTCCAAGATCTATAAAGAACTTATCAAACTCAACACCAAAGAAACAAACAATCCAATCATGAAATGGGCAAAAGACATGAACAGAAATCTCACAGAGGAAGACATAGACATGGCCAACATGCATATGAGAAAATGCTCTGCATCACTTGCCATCAGGGAAATACAAATCAAAACCACAATGAGATACCACCTCACACCAGTGAGAATGGGGAAAATTAACAAGACAGGAAACAACCGATGTTGGAGAGGATGCGGAGAAAAGGGAACCCTCTTACACTATTGGTGGGAATGTGAACTGGTGCAGCCACTCTGGAAAACTGTGTGGAGGTTCCTCAAACAGTTAAAAATATACCTGCCATACGACCCAGCAATTGCACTGTTGGGGATTTACCCCAAAGAGACAAATGCAATGAAACGCCGGGACACCTGCACCCCGATGTTTATAGCAGCAATGGCCACGATAGCCAAACTGTGGAAGGAGCCTCGGTGTCCAATGAAAGATGAATGGATAAAGAAGATGTGGTTTATGTATACAATGGAATATTACTCAGCTATTAGAAATGACAAATACCCACCATTTGCTTCAACGTGGATGGAACTGGAGGGTATTATGTTGAGTGAAGTAAGCCAGTCGGAGAAGGACAAACATTATATGTTCTCATTCATTTGGGGGAATATAAATAATAGTGAAAGGGAATATAAGGGAAGGGGGAAGAAATGTGAGGGAAATATCAGAAAGGGAGACAGAACGTAAAGACTGCTAACTCTGGGAAACGAACTAGGGGTGGTGGAAGGGGAGGAGGGCGGGGGGTGGGAGTGAATGGGTGACGGGCACTGGGGGTTATTCTGTATGTTAGTAAATTGAACACCAATAAAAAATAAATTAAAAAAAAAAGAAAAAAGAAAATCAATGGAGGTCATAAGTTTAAAACAGCCTCAATTTTTTTTTGCATGTTCTAGGTTGCTTCATTTAACTACGGGATATTTCTGAAAAATTTGGTCCCAAGACCCATTAATGTACAACCAAAGGCAAACTGAGGAAGAAAAATATTACCTACTTCCTTTAAAAAGCCAATATTTTCTATATTTGGACTAGTACTTTAAGCCTACCTACCAGTTAGTTTAAATGTTTCTAGTTCTACTTACAAGTGATCTGACAACAATCAAGATAACCCCCATGATTAGATGATGGTGTAATTGAGGGTAAATTCATCAGCAAAAGTCTCCATTGTGTAGGAACTCTAGGGGACAAAGCTTTGAGATATGGTCCTTATCCTAAAGAAGAGGCCAAAAGATTTGCAAAAAGGGCAGACAGAGTAGATGGAGTTGAGGTTTACTTACTTGTCCATCAACCTTCAGTTTCTATGGCTACACAATTTGAAATATAATATGCAGCAAATACCAAATATCCCTGTCAATTGAGGGGCCATAATATAGTGGTACAGGCTACAAAGAATAATGTAAGGGGAGAACACAGAATAGTCACAGACTCTCACTTTTAAGAATCACATCCAATTAGTCCACAGAGAATTGATTTAATTCCTCTTGCCTACTTCCAAAAATAACAAGCATGGTTTCTGACACATGTGATGGTGGCAAGTGTAATCCATCTTTGAATGAAGCTATAAAGTTTATTCAGAGGTCTGTAGGAGAAAGGAATTATGTAAATACAAAGTCCTAGAAAAGGGATATCTAATTCTAAAGGAATAACGTACTTATCCCATTACACAACTTTGAAAATAACAAGAACGCAGCAGAAAGGTGCTATCACACATGCAACTAATTCGCCCATGGCCAACGGAGCATTCATTTCAGCCAAGTTCATGTCAACAGGTGAAACACAACTGTCAAGGCACAGGGAGAAGTCAGAGGAAATCATATCATCAATATAAATTACATCTCTGAATCAACACACTCCACAGATGGCAGCGAGCTAGTAGCATAAACCTGCCCCCTTCAAACCTCAAAAATGTTGAATAAAACAGCCCGTCTATTTGCACAGGTGATCTAGCAAAGATCTTGCTAGATTTGAATGTGCTCAAGTCATACAATGTTTTGACAAAAAGTCCATCATCCTAAAAGGTGAGGAAGAGAGAAAGAGAGAAAGAGAGAGAAATAAATAAACTCATTAAGGAAAGAAAGGGAGAAAGAAAAAGAGGAGAAGAAAGAATGAACAAACAGAAGAGAATTACTGTAATAAATGGGAACATTTTTGTTTTCCTGATTTAAATAACATAACATTTTTAACCCAAAGGCAACCGCAGAACATTATTTTTATTCATAAAATGAATGTCTTGTCTCTTTCCCCTTTTCGTCTGAATGGTTTTGTTCTGGAGGTAAATTTGAGCTCAATCTTCTTTCACAAATGTCTGAGTTCTTTATGAAAACTTTTCGTAATCTCTGGTGGTATGACACAGACTTCACAGGCTGATATATACTTCCTACCTTCTGCAAAATACCATTCCTACCCTCAAAACAAAATGACCTATCATCATCAATGGTAACCAGTACAAATCAGATTTTGCCTTTTTTTTTTTTCAATAATGGTGACCTCACTCGCTAGCTTCTGATTGTTTAGGATGCAGTATATTCCTTGACAAAAGACTTCCCATTAATTTATTTTAAGAATTCTTGGGGCAGCCCTGGTGGCTCAGTGGTTTAGCGCCGCCTTCAGCCCAGGGCGTGACCCTGGAGACCCAGGATCAGGTCCTGTGTCAGGCTCCCTGCACGGAGCCTGCTTCTCCCTCTGCCTGTGTCCCTCCCTCTCTCTCTCTCTGTGTCTCTCATGAGTAAATAAATAAAATCCTAAAAAAAGAACTCTAATATAACCAATTATCTTCATTTACCCAGTACTAGTCCAGTTTCAGCCCTGAATGCCCCACATCTCAGGAAATCTCAGTGTGAGGAGCAAAGAGTAAGATGATGCCATGTCAGCACACCTGAAATTAGGAATTAAGGCCTGTTGTAAGGTCCCATTTATATATCCTCTAGGGACTACAGGCATCATCCCTGTAGATTCACTCAGCTACCACTTGATAGGACAATATACTAAGCAGGAAAGATTCTGTAACACAAGGTCTGCCTACACTCTTCCTCATTCACTCTTGTGCTCTTTCACCCTAGTGAGAGAGCAAATAAGTACAAACAGTAAATTTCAGAGTTACTCAGAAATACCCAACTCATTCTCTCTTAGAACATATTAGGTAAAAGAAAACCTTTGAATTGAGACAATTTCCTTGTTTTCACTACATTCCAAGACACAGAAAACCTAATAAAGTCGCAGATCTCATTTCTGAACCATTCCTTTGCATACCTGTGTGATGATCCTATGTGATGTCTTTACTCTTTGTATTTGTTCCTTTGTTTAGCTATAACTGCCCCTTCAGAGTATGCGAACATGGAAGAAAAGAATTGTCACTATGATCTCTTAGATCAAAATTTTGTTCTCTTTTTATACTTACAGTGGCAATAGGCTTTTTAAAAGATTTATTTATTTACTCATGTGTGACACATAGAGAGAGAGAGAGAGGCAGAGACATAGGCAGAGGGAGAAGCAGGCTCCCTGCAGGGAGCCCAAGTGGCACTTGAACCCAGATCCCAGGATCACGCCCTGAACCAAAAGTAGATGGTCAACCGCTGAGTCACCCAGGTGTCCCAATAGTTTTTCTACTAGTAGCTAGATACCCTTTACATCAAATCAATGTAAATCATACATTTGGTGGAAGATTCAGTTAAGAGGATTTTCATTATGTACACAAAGGAACCAAGCCACAAAGAGGCCCAAGTGCTCAGAGGGAGGTCAGTGAGGGCATTTCTTTCCTATCAAGTTAAGTACAGAACCAATTTCCAAAGACCTCTCTCCAAAGAGAGAAAAGAAACAGACACTGAGCATGCCACAGTCACAGCACTGGCAATAGCTCTTAACAGGACAGATGTTGGAGAACTAACTCATGTCCTGCCAATGAGGAAATATAAACAGAATTTAATATTTTAAAAATTCACAATTTAGCCATTGAGTCATATATTACTTGGTGATAAACTGTCCCGCATGTTAAAGACTATATTGCAGATGAATGTCATTTTTTGGGCAATGACTTGGTATGCTGCTTACATGTCTAAAAACACATTTTGTTTTTTGTTCCTTCACTTCTGTTGCCTCTAAGAGATATATATATATAAGAGAGAGAGAGAGAGAGAGAGTCATGTACATCACATTCCGGCAAAATGTTGCTTTTAATTTGTACTGGAAGAGTGAACCAAATATCTTCATTCACTGAATAGGAGTAGCTGAAATAGCCACATACATAAGAATGGTGTGTGTGTATAAAATATGGTATAGTTGTGTATAGATAGATGGATACTATGTATATGATAATGACAAAAGTTTGAGTTAAATAGACTTAATTCAAATTAATTCAATGTAATGCACATTGAGACTAGTCATAGGAAAACCACGAGGATTGTCCCCAGTGATGTTTTGAGTTTTGGCCCTGGGATCCAGCCTGCATCTGGCATGAACACTCTGGGATGTTTGAGACCTGGAATAAGTCCAGGCTTTATGGCTGGGCAGCTACCCAGTCAGGGAGCCTCAAGGGGGGTCCTAAAGCTCAAGGAGGCTTTAAAGTGTCTGTTACTTTTTGGTAAGGCAGAAAGCACTATACACTCTGGAAAGATCACTGAAGAACCTTAGACCATCTGTTTTCTACCATAAGAATCAGTCCTTGGATGAGTGGCTTCTGTCACTCACAACTTTAGCTCAACCACTAACCCTCTAAAGGGCTTCGGGTCCGATTACCAACCTCCAGGGTCTCTTGCCCATTTCCTTGCCTCATGATTTCCAAATGCCAAATCTCAAATTAGTAATCTGTCCTATTGCTTCTGATACAATCTAGCATCAAGGCCACAAACATTCAGCATCATCAAAATCATTGTAAAGTGGACTTTAACGAGGCAAAAGAAAAGCTTTAGAAAAACAATACCTCTGAGAGGTCTTAAAAGTACAGATAAATAACATTTCATGACAAAAATTCACTGAAAAATTGCTCTCAATTTTGGCTCCTATTATTTCTATCTACATGCTTTAACGTAGATTCATATAGGGAACAAAGCTGAAAAAAGTAATGTCTATTAGTATTTGATTTACATATTTATAAATTACAAATGTCTATGTTCATATATTTATAAAATTATAAATATTACATATACAGTTATATGCTTATTTTATATATATTTGTTACATGTAAGTTATATATTATATAATTATATACTTATATCATATATACAGATTCTGACTCCATGCAATGATTATTTCAGAGAACACTTAGTTATACTAGTAGTATCCAAATACTCATAAGACAACTAATTGGGTTATTCTTTAAGTGATTTCTGTTTTTGTGTTGTAAGCACATGACATCATAGAACTTGCTATACTCATTTCATTTGTAGGATCTTTTATCTTTCAACTTTCCAGCAAACAACACCCAGCCTACTTGCATATTCTGCCTTAAGTGGCATTAGAGTCATGGTACTTTTTCTTTTTAGAAAGAGTATATGTGTGCAGGGGCAGAGGGTAGAGAGAGAAGAAGAGAGAATCTTAAGAGAGTGCCAAGCCCAGCGCAGAGACCAATGACGGGTTCCATCTCATGGCCCTGAGATCATGACCTGAGCTGAATACAAGAGTTGGATGTTGAACGAACGGAGCAACCCAGGTGCTTCTATGGTATTAATTTTTTGATATTCATATTTAAGTACTCTCTGGAAAGAACTGAAGTCACAAGAAAGGATAATATCCACATTACAGATTTCCTAAAATGAGTAGACTAACTAAATAGAAAATATTCACAACGAATATAATTTCACTGAAAAATACCCAAATCTGTGACCCCCCAAAAGCTACTTAACAATTGAGAACTGAAGTTGAGATGAAAACTGAAGGAAAATGGGATTTTACAAGCAGCCCATTTAAAATTTCCTCAGGAACAGTGTGGCTAAAGCCTTCTTAGCAGCTATGATGCTAGCACCCCAGAAGGAGGCTTTTCTTCTCCCCTGAATCATGATTGATACAGAGTATAAGGATTTAGTCTCAATCAAAAAGAGAAGAAAAGAGATAGCCAGAGCCTGAATGTTTCTCAGGGAAACCAGATTTTTACCCCAGTGTAATTACGGTTTGGGTCATTTTGTAATGATACACATATGTATATACATATATGTATATGTATAGGGAGCCATTAACTGCCTCATAGGTTATAGTGGAAAATAAAGAAATCAAAGAGTAACACCTCTTTTATGGAGAAAAAGGGTACATCCATAACTATAACAAACTGAAACCAAAATAAATGATCTCTCTCCTAAAGGTCCTTTGCTTCTGCCATGAATTTCAGAATAAATTTCACTCTATTATCTAGAATTACAGAAATCAAAACATTTATAATAAAACATATACATATAAATGATATATAAAATGTAAATGTATTAAATAAAAATATAAAACTAAAACCACAATAAGTCTTGTTAACATCCATTATCTACATAGTTACCAAAAACACTTTTTTATTTTGCTGGTAAGTACTTTTAAGATCTAGTTTCTTTGCAACTGTCAAATATACAATACAATATTAAATATAGTCACCATGATGTACATTACATCCCCATGACTTATTTATGTTATTTTTATTTTATTTTTATTTTTTAAGTTCGTATTTATTTATTAATGAAAGACAGATTGGGGGGGGGCAGAGACACAGGCAGAGGGAGAAGCAGGCTCCATGTAGGGAGCCCGACGTGGGATTCGATCCTGGGTCCCCAGGATCAGGCCCTGGGTTGAAGGCAGTGTCAAACCGCTGAGCCACCCGGTTATAAAACTTTTTTAAATAAGTTTTTAAGCTTTTCTTATTTATTTTATAATTGGAAATTTGTACCTTATCACAAGCACCTATATCCATTTCACCCACCACTCACCCCCTGCCTCTGGTGACCACAAATCTGCTCTTTGTATCTATGAGCTCATTTCTTTTTATTTGTTTGGTTTTGTTGGTTTTCAAGATTTCACATACAAGTGATATCATATGGTATTTCTCTCTCTGTGTCTGACTTATTTCACTTTGCAAAATTCCCTCAAGTCCTATCCATGATATTGCAAATGGAAAGATTTAACTTTTAATGGCTAAATAATATTCCATTGTATCTATATATCCCATTTTCTTTATTATTCACTGATGAACACTTGATATCGTTTCCATATCTTGGCCATTGTAAATAATGCTGCCTGTGAACATTGGGGATGCAAGCAATTTTTCAAATTAGTATTTTCATTTTCTTCAAATAAATACTCAGAAGTGGAATTCCTAGATCATATGAATGTTTTATTTTTAAGTTTTTGAGGAAACTCCATACTGTTTTCTGTAGTGACTGTACTAATTTACATTCCCACCAAAAGTGTACAAGGGTTCCCTTTTCTCCACATCCTCACCTATATTTGTCATTTCTTGTCTTTTTTTATATTAACCATCCTAAAAAGCATGAGGTAATATCTAATTGTGGTTTTGGTTTGCATTTCTATGATGATTAGTGATGTTGAGCATCTTTTTGTGTACCTGTTCTGTTGGCCACCTGTGTCTACTTTGGAAAATTATCCATTTAGATTGCTCTGCTCATTTTCCAATGGGATTGTTTCTGTTTTGCTATTGAGTTTTGTAAGTTATTTAATAATTTTGAATATTAACCCAGATACATGATTATCAGATACATGATTCGTGAATATTTTCTCCCACTTGGTACGTTGTCTTTTCATTTTGTTGATGGTTTCGTTTGCTCTGTAGAAGTTTTTTCACTGATGTAGTCCTGCTTGTTTATTTTTGCTTTGTTTCCCTTGCTTTTGGTATCAAATCCAAGATATTATTGCTAATGATACTAATGATGTCACAGAGCTTACCTGATTTTTCTTTTTTATGTAATATATAATGTTCTCTAACATACTTTATAATATAATTTGCATGATTTTTATAGTTATTGTTTGCCTCTCTTCCAGAATGCAAGCTCCATAAAAGCAGAGATTTCTCTTGTCATATTTTCCTATTGCTGTCTTTCCAGTGCCTAAAAGAATACCTAGCACATAATAAACACTCTATAAATATTTATTGTATGATGATTGAATTTTATAGATAGTAATATAATTTAAAATTGATTATCCTATAAGTTTTAAGCTTTTCTTGGTTACTACTACATGATAGAGAAGTTTAATCAAAATTCTTGGGACCAAAATTTCTTAAGGTGTGTTTGATGGAACATGACTCTCACAACATACTCTTGTCAAATAAATTTTTAATATATGGTTTACCATACCTCCTTCTTGGAGATATGAAAAGTGTGTCAGTATATTATAGTCTCTGAGATAGTGCACTGTACAAAAACCTCTTTAATTCGAATCCAGCATTTCCTAAATTTACTTAATGTACCTCTTTTTTCATGGAGCAGCTATTAGCATACCTATGGAGTGTTTGTTCTGATGCATACACTGGGGAAACATTGTTCTAGAACAGTGGTTTAAAAATAATAATAATAATATCTAAAGGGGTTTTAACCCAGAAATACAAATTGGCTTAGCATATGAAAATCAGTCATTGTAATATAGTATATTAACTAAATAAAAGATAGAAGCCTCATGATCATCAAAGCATTTGACAAAATTCAAAATTCCTTCATGAAAAACATACTCGGGATCCCTGGGTGGCGCAGCGGTTTGGCGCCTGCCTTTGGCCCAGGGCGTGATCCTGGAGACTCGGGATCGAATCCCACATCGGGCTCCCAGTGCATGGAGTCTGCTTCTCCCTCTGCCTATGTCTCTGCCTCTCTCTCTCTCTCTGTGTGACTATCATAAATAATTAAAAATTAAAAAAAAAGAAAAAATACTCAACCAATGAGGAGTACAAGGAAATTTCTTCAACCTGATGAATGACATCTATCAAAAAAAAAAAAAAAAAAAAAAAAGAAAGAGAGACTCAGTTTACATCATCAATGGTGAAAAACTGCAAGTTTTCTCCCTGTGATCAGCAATCAGAAAAGAATGTTAACTTGCACTATTTCTACAGAACATTAACTAGAGATGCTAACCAGGGCAGTTAGACAAGAAAAAGTATAGAAGCATCCAGACTGTAAAGGAAGAAATAAAACTATCTCTATTTGCAGGTTACATGATTTTTATGTCAAATACACATATATTATTAGACCTAATAAAATGAATTCAGCACTGTTGCAGGACATAAAACCAGTATACAAAAATTCATTATATTACTATGCACAAAAAATAAATAAACCAGAAATGAACCTAAGAAAACAACTCCATTGATAAAGCATCAAAAGGAATAAAATGCTAAGGAATAAATCAAACAAAAGAAGTGCAATGTAAGCACACTGAAGAGTACAGAACATCATTAAACTTTAAATCAATGGAGACCTAAATAAATAGAAAGACATGTTGGAATGGAAAGAATCAATGCTATTAAGATGGAAATTATCCACACATTGATCTCCAAATTCAACACAATTCCAATTAAAACTACCAGTTGAATTTTTTCCCCAGAAATTGACAAGCTGATCCTAAATTCATGTGGAGGCTCATAGGACCCCCAAATAGCAAAGACAATCTTTGAAAAGAACAAAGCTACGAAATGTACTTCCCTATGTCAATACTACAAAGCTTCAGTAATCAAGATGGTGTGGAACTAGCCAAGGATAGACATATAGATAAAGGAAAAGAACGGAGAATTTTCACAACAGATTAATGATGGAGCTGAGATTCAAACTCAGATGAAACATGAAAATCTGTTTCTTTACTACCAATTAAGTTTTTTTAGTTGTCGTTCTCCATATTCTCCACAATACCTAACCCAGCACCAGGTGCTTTATAAGCAGTCAATGGTAACCAATGAATGAATAAAAATACTGCTGGTGATAACAGCTATCCCAGAAGGTAGTGAATGGGATATAAAAAAGAGGATTATACTTTTAAGGACAGCCCACCAAAGAAAGAAATTAAAAACTGTAATTGTTGGAGTGCCTGGGTGGCTCAGTTGGTTAAGCACCCAACTCTTGATCTCAGCTCAGATCTTGCTCTTATGGATATGAGTTCAAGCCCTGTGTTGGAGCCTACTTAAAACAAAACAAAACAAAACAAAAAGCCCCCCACAAAAACCTGTAATTGTCTATGTTCTGAATAAAAACACAGATGGAGTTTCTACTAACATTCTTCAACCTTCAGAATGGATTAGTAAGAATACGAAGTTAAAAATTATCAGTCTCAGGCCGAAAAATTATCAGTCTCAGTCCACCCGGGTGGCTCAGCGGTTTAGAGCCACCTTCGGCCCAGGGCCTGATCCTGGAGACCTGGCATCGAGTCTCACGTCGGGCTCCCTGCATGGAGCCTGCTTCTCCCTCTGCCTGTGTCTCTGCCTCTCTCAATCTCTCTCTGTCTCATGAACAAATAAATAAAATCTTAAAAAAATTATCAGTCTGAAATATAAAACACTATCAAACTTAAGACCAAAAGTGGAATTAGAGTAATTAGGAGGCATTTACCTCATAGTTCCACTTTTCCTGCCAACTTATTATTTTCAGTGAGATTGAAATATTTTAGCTATGTAGGTGGGGAAATTTTACATATATACTATACAGGTGACATTTCCTCGGAAGTCCCAGGAGCCACTATAACTTTTAAGATCCTTGGAAATTTTTAGTCTGGAATGGATTCACAAAACAATCCTAAGGATTTTAATGTCATCAGTGACTAATACGCTCCATCTCAAACCTGCTTTCTCGGACACAGAGAATAAAATGCTGTCACAGTCAAGCTCAGAGGTGATAGTGTTGGAGCACTAAGCCCGTTTCTAACAAATTTAGATTCGACTGTTATTTTGTCTTTCTCCTATCCTAGTGAATTAGTCCACAAGAACATGGCATATTCTTTGGAAGCTGAGAACCTATCTTCTTACAGTCTGGGATGCATGCCTTACAGCTTGGATTGTAGGATATACTTGTGGCAGCTGCTCAACAACACAGGGGAAGGATGTCCAGAGGAGACTGTGGGTGAATGATAGGCCAAACTGCTCAACTTCTTATTAATCTCCTTTTTAGACTTGAGAGCTAACCACAAGCAGTTGCATGCTTTGGTAAAAGTGGATCATAGAAACGGAAATAAATGCCATATCTGGCACACATTGTAGACTCATTCCTTTGGATAGTTGAATGTAAAGAGTTGTCTTTTATGAGGTGATAATGTCTAACAGGTATTTTTAAAGGGCTTATATTATATCTTCTAATATTATATAATTTAAGCTATTTTTAGGTAAAGCAAACAACATCTGAACATTGGTATTTCATTGTCACTAACCCATAAAATCATAGAGAATAACTTACTTCATTTTTAGAACTTAAATTTTCCTGCTTGTGAAAACAACGATAATAAAAGTCATCTTTCTATTCCTGTGTTAACAGGAAAGCTATTGCACAGATAACATAAAATATCACTTTGGCATGAATTTAGCCCTGAAAGAGTGATGTGGGCCTGTGCTAGAAGAGTACAGGACCTTATAGGGTACCTTCTTGGTAGCTAAACTTAAAAGCCTAATTTATCTTCCTACTCTTGTTTACCCTTTGCTCTGATTTTAATATGTAGTCTTTTAACTCGTTATATTATATATTTATTTTGTAAGATACCTGCCCAGAACTCTTTTGGAAAAAAATGAGGGTATAAATAATCAAATTTAATGAAACTGTACAATCCACTGGATTTTCTTGAGCATACACTGGGTATTTATGGGGGTGATGAAACAAACAATAAAAAAAGTCCTAAGTCATTGCTTAGAACACCAACTTGTTAACCACTTAAAATGCATAAATCATGGGGCGCCTGAGTGGCTTAGCCCATTAAGCATCTGGCTCTTGATTTAGGCTCAGGTCATGATCCCACCTCCTGGGCTGGAGCCCCCCACCCTGCCCCCCTGGGCTTTGCACTCAGCAGGGAGTCTGCTCAAGATTCTTTTTCCCCTCTGCCCCTCGCCCCTCACATGCAGACTCTTTTTCTCTAAAATAAACAAATAAATATTTTTTAAAAGCATAAATTATATACAGATAAACAAGGCTTGCCCTAATGTTTGGGAGAAATTTTGAAATATAAAAATGCTCTAAGTAGAATTAAATATTTATTAACATACTTTTATACTTCATTCTAGGTACCAGACTCTAGGTTGGTTGTTTTGTATGTATGATGTATGTTCTCTTATTACCACCATCCCCACTTTCCAAATGAGGAAACTAAGGATCAGAGTCACTAAGCACCTTGCCTAAAGGCACCCTGTTAAAAAGTGGCAGCCAGGATTTGAAGCCAGGCAGGCTAGCTTTGGGTGTATTATACCATTATGTAGCATTAGTTCTTGAGACAGAAGAAAACGGTTGTGTGAATAGCTCTGTGATTACCAATTCTAAAGGCTCAGTAACATCATCTTGGGAAGAAAATGTGGGAGGTTAAAAACATTCTGAAGTCTGGGCCCCACTCAAAAATCATCATGTATATTTTCTAAAAGCCCCATAGGTGATTCTCTTCTTGCTCCCCTGGGTTATGAACTACGGAACTAGATGAACCATAAGCTTCACTTAATAAACTAAAGAGCAACAAAGACTCTGAAGAGATCTTCTATATTCTGAGCAGGCTCTTCAAAATCTGTGGAATATAGGAATGCAATGAGTGCAGTGTCATAGTGATAAAACAGTTATGAAAATAGTCATGACCCAAAGAAACCAAGCCATATAGAGGCCCTGAGCTTTTACTCCTTTCAACAAAAGACAACATTTGCAGCCATAGGACGTTATTGCCTATTTTCAAGAGAATACAGAAATGTCAGTCCAGAGTGAACAAGGGCAGATGAGGCAATACCTCCTTTACAGCCTGTTTAAGTTACACTTTCCATTAACAGAAATGGGAAGATGTACCATTGTAAAAAGGCCACTCGCTTAGCTAAAAGTATAGCCACATGCTCCATTTTCAATACATGAAAAAGAATGTCCTTTTAAATTTTTTTTTAATTTATGATAGTCACACACACACACACAGAGAGAGAGAGAGAGAGAGAGAGAGAGAGAGAGGCAGAGACATAGGCAGAGGGAGAAGCAGGCACCATGCACCGGGAGCCCGACGTGGGATTCGATCCCGGGTCTCCAGGATCACGCCCTGGGCCAAAGGCAGGAGCTAAACTGCTGTGCCACCCAGGGATCCCAAGGATGTCCTTTTAACTTATGTTTTATGGTCAAAACAATGCAAAATACCTTTAATAACTTTGATTTGTGATAGAATATCACAGAGATCGAAGGTTAATATATACTGTGTGCTCAGAAACAAGATTTTATTTGGAAGAGAGAGAATCAGAGCAAAGGATCAAGAAAGAGATGAAATGAAAAAGGCTTGATAAAGTATGGCCAAGTAATAAAACTAACATGTATTTTTCTTGAGAGGTGTGATTCCACTGGAGACACTTTAATGTCAACCCTCCCAACCTTTCCAATTATTTTAGTTCCTGGAGTTTCCCAGATGCACAAAGGATTTAACAAATTATAAAGACCACATCAGTGAATTATTCACTTGACTCCTCATTGTATATTTCATTCACATCAACACTGCTAGACACAGTCGTATCAGGTGCCAAGTTCCTGAAAACAAAGGCTGTCTTTTCCTCAGTAATGGCTTAGATGCTTCAGATCCTTTATGGTCTGATGGAGATGTAACAAAACAATATATGTCCTCAAAACCTCCTCATGTTTATTCTTGCACTAACAGACGGATTTGCTAATGAAGTGACTTGACAAAGTCAAGCTGTTTGTAGTTTGAAACTATAAAATAACTCCTCAAGAATTTGGAGAGCCCTACATAAATTCAAATAAGCAAAAGGGATTATCATTCTGTATAATCCTCTATAGACTTTCACTTTTGAGGTATACTAAATTGTTTGATGATAAGGGAGAAACCCACCAAACAATATAGAAAGAAATAACCAAAAAAAGGAATAATAGTAACTGGAATTACAATAATTTGGACAAGGTGTAGGCTGACATTTTCCCCATTACGACAAGAGTAGTTAAAAAAGGTAGGCTAAACAAATTAATACTCTGCATAAGATTGCAGAGCAAGTAGTATTAAAATAAATATTTTCTGGCATTTTTTTTGAGAGAAAGAGAGACTGAGTGTGCACATGTGCACACACAAGTGGGAGGAGGTGGTGCCAAGGAGGAGCAGAGAGAGAATTTCAGGCAGCCTCTGTTGTGCCCAAGATTGCGAATCCGAGAAACCACCAAGGAGCAGACACCCAGGCAAACACAAGAGGGTTTATTTACAAGCTGGAGCTTGGGTCTAAGCATACCGGACACAGCGGAGCAGGGACTTGGACCCCGAGGTGGGTTTCAGCTGAGTTTTAAGGGCTGGTCTAGGGGAACTTCAGAAGGGGGGAGGAATTTCTCAAGTTCTGTTTACATTCTGATATGGGGCTTTCAAGGGCATTGAGCTCCATTCTCATTCTGATATGGGACTTTCTGCCATGGGCATTGAGCTCTGTTCTTATTCTAATATGGGGCTTCATGCCCTTGGCTTGGGCTCTGTTCTCATCCTAATATGGGGTTTCCTAAGACATTAAGCTGTAAGCTGTGTTTTTTTTCCCTATAACTGAAATAATGTAAATTTCAGCTCTTATTCACAGGGGCCTGGGATGGCTGTACCTGTGCTAATGCTGAACTTAAAGTGGAATGGCCTTAATTTTCTCCGCCTGCACAGCCTCCACGCTAATCTATTAAACAATTCCTAATTTAAAATGCTTTAAAAGACACAATAGTATGCATAATTCTTTTGTTCATATGAGGTATTTTTCTAAGTTTAATTCCATGCTTTTATATCTAATATTTATTAGTATTGTAAAATATCCAACAAATTGGGAATGTTTACAATGATTTATGAGAGTATTTTTCTGCATTTCAACGTCAAAATGCTATCTGCAATTTTCTTTTTAACTTGAAATGTTTATTCATGGTTCAACTTAAGAGCAATATTTGGAACTATTTCCATTCAGGTGAAAATTTAACATATTTGATTACTTAAAAAATATTAATTTGCCTTATATCATCTGGCTTCATGTTTGTTTTTGTCTGATACAGACTGACAATTGTCCTTAAAATACAAATTTAAAATAAAATAAAAATTCTGCCATTTGTCTTTTTTTTTTTTTAACTTCTTTGCTCTCCCGTGGGCTGGCTGGGCTCAGAGGCAGGTGGATCGCCGCTCCTTCCAGACCCAAGCCCAGGGCGCTGGATGGTGATGCTTCACCCAGGGTGGGGGCAAAGTGCCCAGGGTAGCAGCACTTCTTATTTTTGGTGGAAACTGCCCCTCGCTCCTGCTCTCAGGACCTGGGGGTGTGCGCACTCATCGCGACTGTCCCTCTCTTAAGTGGGGCACTCCGCGCGCCCCCCACCCCCCGTCACCTCTGCGCGCCCCCCTGCAGCCCTTGCAGCGCCCAGGGCACCCCAGCGGCGGCCACTGAGCTTCAGGCAAGTTCACCAGTTGCCTCCGTCGCCGCCTGGGAATCTGGGGCCCCCAGCGACTGCGAGCCCCGGTCTCCCTGGGACACGGCGAGGGCGCGCGGCCGCTGTGCCTGCCCCACCCGCCACCCCTGCGAGCGGGGAGGCCCGGAGAGGCGGGGGCGGCCAGCGGCTGGCCTGGGGCAGGAGCAGCGCCGCCCACAGCCCGGGGTCTGGAGCGCAGGGGAGGGGGAGCGGCTGGGGGCAGAGCTCTCCTCCTCGGGGGGGACCCCAGCCGGGTGCACAGCAGCACCAGCCAGCTGCCCAGACGCGCGGGGGTTCCTGGAGCGGGGCAGCCCCGGCGCCGGGGTGGGGGGGGGGACAGCTGCAGCGGGATCAGGCCTCCGTGGAAGCGTGGCTGGTGATCACCGGGACTTCGCCTTCTCTTACTTTGTTAGGAAAGCCACCAGGTAAGGAGGGGACCCCGGAGGACGCGACTCCGTGGCCGGTACAGTCGAGACGCCCAAGCGTGGGGTCCATCCCACTTGCTCACACTTAGATGCAACAGTGTACAGGCCGGACCCCTCCCTCCCCGCCCCACACCCCCGGCTGCCCTGGCGATGCCCGAGGGCGACTGTTCACAGACACCCGCCTTCAGAGGCCTTCCCCGGGCCCCCTCTAGCCTCCGGGGCCCCCTAAATCTTAGCGCCCCCCAAACCCTCCCCTGCAGCTCCTCCGGGAGCACCATGTCCAGCCTGGTCGCAGCGGCTCCGCTCCGCCCGGCCCCCCTCGCCGGCCCTCGCGGGGCGGGGAAGCCGGCGGGGGAGAGCGGAGGAGCCCGAGGCAGCAGCAGGCGGCGTCCTCCCGGGGTGAGTGCGGTCGCCTGTCGCCCCCCGCAGTCCCTCCCGGGCTCGCGCGCTTCCTTCCACTCTAGGCTGCGCCCAGGGCTCCGCGGCGCGCACGGAGGCGCTGGGGAGGGCGGCGGCGGCGGCCAGCGGGGGGCTGGCGGGTCCGGGCCTGGCCAAGCCCGAGGCCGGCTCCTCCCGGTCGGAGCCCAGCGCCCGGGCGGCGGCGGCGGAGGGCGGGTGCCCTTTGGAGACCGAACAAGGTAGTTCCCGAGCATCCCCCCCTTCCCACTTCCCTTGGGGGCGCGGGGCTGGGTGCGGGGTGGGGGCGTCGGGGTCACGCCAGCGGGGGGGTGTGTATTCTAAATAATACACCTATTAGAATTCTATCAATCCATTTTTTCATTCTTACTTGCTACTCTGCATGGTTTTATAGTCTCTGGGTCTGCGCTAATATTTCAGTGCATCGACTAGTTAAAAGGGAAAGGAAAGATGGGTGTAAAAACAAGAAAAGCAGTCGATTTCAAGTAGAAGAAGTAAGCACCTGCTTGTTCTCAAAGATGCTTCTGGTTTTTAATCAGCTCAGAAGTCTGGAAAACCCTTGTAAGCAAGAAAACAAGCTATTTCATCTGGCTTCGGTTTCCATTTCACCGCCAAGAAGGATTGATGGCTTGCGAGTCTGACCTGTCACTCATGGAAATTAGCTTGCTTTATTCAGTTACCCAGGGAACGTTTGGGTTTATGGACTCCTCTACTGTTATGAATTATACATGGCCTTTTTTTTCTTCTATTGTAGATGGATCTATAGTTAAGTATGCAATGTTCGAGAGCTTTTATGGGTCATAGAAAGCCTGTCATGATAGGACTGCAACTATACTAAATACTCAACTTTCACTCATATACAAATAAGCAGTACGTACCATGTTAGGGTAGTACACACATGCGCATTTGCTAACCACTGCTAATTTGGTTTGCTAATCACTGCTAATTTGGTTTTGGGTTCAAAATTTACTTTTTTAAATTTATAACAATATACCTCACCTTCCTGAGCAGAACACGTTAATAAAAGGTCTTTCTTGACTCCTTGACATAAGCTCATCATCATGCACTTTATTATATATACTACACCAAATGGTGACGTTCACAGGAATCATTGAGCTGCCACGTGAAGGGCTCCAAAACGTGCCACGGTGAAGTAAGGACTCTTCTGGGCTGAAGATAGCTGTGAATCCACAGTACAGGGAGAGCTTTCTTTGAAGTCCCCTTATCCATCTAAAGATATATCCTCCCCCTAGAAAACCTCAATTGTCTTAAATCCTCTCCCCAAAAGTCTCATCCCCCAGGGAAGACCGGTTCATCACAGAGCCTCAGAAAGGTAGGCACTACACTCAGACAGACATGGGCACAACCCATCATATCTTCCATCTGTTCTCCTAAGGACTCACTTGTCTTTCCAAAAATTCATTTACTCTCCCTTCAGTGGCCTTTCTCCCTGCTCCTTTCCCTTTTTAAAATGCTCTATCTGCTCTCAAATCTCACCACAGCTCTGGGTATTTAGTTCTTGTCGTGAGGTCCCTTTACATGTAAAATTAAAAATTTATAAACGTGGATGCCTTTACTCCTGTTATTTTGTCTGTTGTCAGTTTTGTTCACACACCCCCAGGTACTGAACTGAGAGGGTCAGGAGCAAGTTTGTCCTCCCCTGAGCAGCATTTCTGGCCGCTGTCTATGTGGCCCAAACTGCTTTACTCATTTCATTTAAGGTCTTACTCTGTTAATCCCTTAAATGTTTCTGTTTTCCTTCCTTTCCACCTTCCTTTTCCATTTTCTTCTTTCTATTCCTCAGTTCTCTTTCCCCTCCTCTGTCTCTGCCTCTGCATTTCTTTCTCTCACATTAAGCTTCTATTTCATCTGCCATAGTTCCTCTCACTTCTTGCTGTTAAGAGTGTAATCACCTCCTCTCTAATCTTCCATGGGAAGAGAAAATAAATGCCCATATGTTTTAGAGTTATTTCTAAAAGCAGGTCGAGCAGGATTCACCTGAAGACTCTTTTTTTAATAATAAATTTATTTTTTATTGGTGTTCAATTTGCCAACATACAGAATAACACCCAGTGCTCATCCCGTGAATGGGTGATGGGCACTGAGGGGGGCACTCGACGGGATGAAGACTCTTAATATAAAACTCTTCCTTCAGTGAAGTGCATGACTTTAGTGTATAGGCCTCGTAATGTCTATTTTACTTCCTCAAAAGAGATTTTTCCTTCCTTCTAGATTTGGTCAGTTGCAGATAACTTACATAGCTACAAATATTTTCTAGATATATGAAGCATTGTGTATGAAACATACACGTGCATTACGAAGAAAAAAGTTGAAATTTCATTTTCATGTAATTAGAAATATATACACTTCTTGCACATACATATTCATATGTATTGTATACATTTGTATATGTGTATGTAACAAACTGCACATTTACACAAATTAGTGCATCAGTTCTTTTGAGTTGTTTTAAGATTTTTTTTAAGTAATCTCTACGTCCAACCTGGGGCTCGAACTCACAATCCTGAGATGAAGGGTCACACACTCCACCGACTGAGCCAACCAGGCATCCCTCTTTTGGCATTTCTATTTGAATCTAATCACATGTATATTCTTAGTCTCATTCCTTATTATTAGTTTATAGTTCATGATTAATATTAGTTTATAGTTCATGATAGATTTTTGTATCAGTTAAACCACAACCAAATTACCTACCAATGAAAAAAAACACCATATCCGATTTTACCCTAAAAATTATTTTATGGATAGCCTGTTGCTCAGCTTATATAAAGTACTTTTCAATTAGAAAAGATTTTTGCGTGTACTAGGTTCTAGACACTGCTCTAGCTAGGAGTCACTGGGAGAGAGAAGGGAGATGAACTGATAAGGCTTCTGAACTACAGGTGTATTTAGGTGTTAGAAGTGAGGAAAACTATATAAAGGCAGGAACTTTTAAATATCTGTGGTGGATCAAGGGCATTGTTGACCACTCATTCCAACAAAGGCAAGCAGCAATGGAAACAATAGTACCAAGGACTCAGGTAAGAAACACATGACACCTTTTTGGAATTGTAAGTAGTTCAGTAAAATTCAAAATTCATTCTCTCTCTCTCTCTCTCAGTAAATGTGTGAAAGCAGATTGTCTTTGCTTATCTGCCTATTTGGTTAATATTCTTGGGAATAACTGTTATTGTTATTGTTACGTATCTGTACAAAGACTGAGTCACAAAAAGGACATTTGTGAATAAAAATGACCTTAATTACATGGCATCATGGAGCAAATGAGTATCCATGGAGATTATGTAGCTAATTCCCCACTCAGAATATTTTCACATTGTGAAGATGTTTGGCTTTTGTTTTGTTCCTTTTTGATGTGTGCAATGTATTTATTTGCTAGCCCTATACTTATTTTGTTATAGCTTTTATTTCAAAGAGGCTATCGTCTGGTGTATACTCTTAGCATTTAAGGGAAAAAAAACCCCACATCACATACATCCTAGAGATTGCTATTCAAATCTTCCCTCTATCACTAACTAGCTGTGAGACACTAGGCAATTCTTTCAAGCTTGTTGGGCCTCAGTGGCCTCATTTGTATAAATTGAGGGTTTGAGTCAATGACTTCCTATGACTGCCTGAATCAAAGTGATTATTACCTCTGCTTCTTTGAAGTCCAAATTGATATTCAAGTAAAAAGTTCCTCAGCTACCAATCCCTATACTTTACAGCAGTGAAATTTAGAAAGATTTGTGCTTCTTTATGTCTTTCCCTCTTGAGGCCTACATGCATTAGCTCTTCTTTGAGTGTTAATGAAAATGTAAATTCATGCTGAAGTAGCTTTCTAATTAGATTTGTTTATAGAGTGATTTCAATTGTATCTTTCCTGAAAATTAGAAAAGGAAAATGATCACTTATTGAAATCACTGAATTTATCATACATTTTAATTAAGCAAGGTAGGTAATTTTGTTCTCATTTCACAAGTGAGAAAAATGAGTTAAAAGGGCTTTTAGGTTTATATTATGTGCATTTTATCACATAAAATAATTTTTTAAAGAATTGTTAAATGTCTAAGATAGTGAAGTACCTGAATATATATATACATACATATATATTATAACTTTGACCCAGATCTGTACAAGGCCAAGTCTATATTATATCATGAGGGTTTTGTATTAAGAATCAGGGTTGGGGATCCCTGGGTGGCTCAGCACTTTGGCACCTGCCTTCGGCCCAGCGTGCGATCCTGGAGACCTGGGATCGAGTCCCACGTTGGGCTCCTTGCATGGAGCCAGCTCCTCCCTCTGCCTCTCTCTCTCTCTCTCCGTGTCTCTCATGAATAAATGAATAAAACCTTAAAAAAAGAATCAGGGTCAATTACACATCTTTTAAACTCTTGGCTACATCTGATTTTGGGGAGGCCTTCTATCCCATCCATCTTCCTCTTTTGACCCTAAGTTCTCTATTTTCTAGCTTTTATCACTTTTTTTTCATCTTCCAGGACACTTTCATCAACCTTGTAATGACTGATAAAAAAGCAAAAGCTGAGATGCCTGGGATGTGCAGTTGGTTAAGTGTTGGACTCTTGCTTTCAGCTCAGGTGGTGATCTCAGGCTTGTGAGGTGGAGTGGCACAAAGGGCTCTGCACTCATTGCAGAGTCTGCTTAAGAATTTTTCCTCCCTCCACCTCTGCCCCTCCCCACTGCACTCTATCTCTTTCTTTCACTCTAAATAAGTGAACATCTTTTTAAAAAGTATTTTTTATTCATTCACGAGAGACAGAGGACTCCTTTTTTTAATAAATTAATTTTTTGTTGGTGTTCAATTTACCAACATACAGAAAAACACCCAGTGCTCATCCCGTCAAGTGCCCCCCTCAGTGCCCGTCACCCATTCACTCCCACCCCCCGCCCTCCTCCCCTTCCACCATCCCTAGTTCATTTCCCAGAGTTAGGAGTCTTTATGTTCTGTCTCCTTTTCTGATATTTCCCACACATTTCTTCTCCCTTCCCTTATATTCCCTTTCACTATTATTTATATTCCCCAAATGAATGAGAACATACACTGTTTGTCCTTCTCCGATTGACTTACTTCACTCAGCATAATACCCTCCAGTTCCATCCACGTTGAAGCAAATGGTGGGTATTTGTCGTTTCTAATGGCTGAGTAATACCTGGGAAATGAACTAGGGGTGGTGGAAGGGGAGGGGGTGGGGTGTAGGGGTGAATGGGTGACGGGCACTGAGGGGGGCACTTGATGAGATGAGCACTGGGTGTTATTCTGTATGTTGGCAAATTGAACACCAATAAAAAATAAATATATATAAAAAAATAATGTATGTTTCCAATAATAGAAATTATGGTAATAGCTCACTAAGACCTTTTACTTAATTCATCACAAAGCCCTATGTGTATCTGTCAAAAAGATTCCTAATGTGTTAATTCATGTATTTCTTCACAAAAGAACCTCTCACCTGGACAATTACTATAAACCTGTGATAGAGCTTCTCTTTCCATTGTCCATACTGTTCTCCAAGTGAAATTTCTCAAAAGCTATCTGATCAGGTTATAGCCCACTTTTAAATCCTTCAGTGGATTCCTGTTACCCTTGGTTTGAAGTTTTCACTTCATAGAATGGAACACAAGGCCTTTTTCAACATTCCTGTTGATTATTCTCTAAATTTTCTGCCGCTTCTACTCCCTAATCTCCACCCACTTTGCTCTGCTGGGATGCCAAACCATTTGCAGTCTCTCAAAACAGGTCCTGCTGACTCTAGTTTATGTAAAGGCCTTCACATGCTTCCTGGCATGTTATAAATGCAAAATAAGTGCTGCTATTATCTTTACTATCACTCCTGATCCCTGCTTTACTCTCCCCCCACCAAATTGTTCCAAATTTCCACTCCATCTCATTGTCCAGAACTTAATGATATGGCCACCCCTGACCTACAGGAGAGCCTGGGAAAGTCAATCTTTGAATCGAATGGCCATGCACGCAATCGGTTTTTAGGAGTGCCTGGGTGGCTCACTTGGTTGAGTGTCTGACTCTTGGGTTCAGCTCAGATCATAATCTAGAGTTATGAGATGAAGTCCCCACATTAGCCTCCATGCTGGGCATGGAACCTGCTTAGAATTCTCTCTCTCTCTCTCTCTCTCTCTCCTCTCTCTCCCCCCCCACCCCTTGCTCTCTCTCTCAAAAAAAAAATTGGTTTTATTAGAAAGGAATAATGTATCTTGGGAAGCCATTACTTCTTGATGTAAAAATTAATGTCTGAACTGAATTTTGATAATATCACCACTCCCTTGTTTAAAAATACTGGCAGTGGCTTACAAGTGTGCTTACAATAAAATATAGCATCTATGGGAAAAGCAAAAAAAAAAAAAAGGTTACAGATAAACAGGGCTGTTATGGTGGACTTGCCATCATTCTTCTTCTTAGTGCATCCTGTAATACGCAGCTACTATCGTTTGGTTCAATAAGGCTGCACGAGCTCCAGCCATTGATTCCACATTTTACCAAACAGGAATGAAAAGTCACAAAGAAGGATGCACCCCTTCTGTATTAGTGTGGTTAGGCTGTCCTAACCAAATACCACTGACTGGGTGGCTTAAACAGTAAAACCTGTTTTTCTCATAGTTGTGGAGGCCAGAAGTTAGGGAGGGGAAGATAGATGTGTAGAAGAAAATCAGTGTGCTGATGATGCTTTTACTAGAGAGAGATGAAATGGACCCTGGACAGGAAAAGAAACAAAACTTCACTACTCAAAGCTAGAGATCCCAAAATATACAGCTCTTAAAAACATGATGAGAATATAAATACTAAATCCAAACATATAGAAGATCAGAAGAATTAAAAATGAGAAATGACACATAAAGGACCTTAAACCCTGGGATTGGGAGTAATAAGTAAGAATTAAATGGAATAAAATTATAATTCTTTTAAAATTACTTGGAATAAACTATCTTCTTTTTACAGAAATGTTAACACATAAGGCATTAATCAATTACCCCAAATTAAAACATCGTTAGAAAATAATATATATAATATATATGAATGTAGTCTTGAGGCAAAGAGGGTATTCCAAAAAGAGACCTAAGCCTCAGAAAAGAAAAAACTAGATGGACTTGACAGCACAAAAACTGCAAAAGCTTATACAGCCAACAAACCATGTACTCTGATCTCATTAGAGCCCTTTATGACAATCTGTGTTTTCTAAGAGGAGAATAAAGAGTAGCAGAAAAAAAAATCCCTTGAAATCAGAATCAGCTCATTCGATCCTATAGAAATTTCTAAAATTCATATTTCTGAGGATCTTCAGTATCGATCTCCAACTCATGTTTGCAGTGATGCCAAACCAAGTACCATGTAGCCGTCCTCAAAGGCCTGGCAAGGGGAAGATTTGCTGTAAGCATGGAGGATTGGGGATAGTCCCAGGCAAGCCCTTTCAGTGACCACCTCTCTTTGTTCCTGGCCTTACACAGTAGAAGCATAGACTCGGTCCAAGGCGCAGTGGATGCCATCCTCATTAGGGTGCACCTGTTATGAGTCAAGCCAAATCTGAAACATTTCCATATAGTGTTCTTTTATTTTTGGAAAGTGGAGACTCTTTAAAACAAAAGGGATGTTTAGGTGTGTCATTGCTGTCTTTGATCCCGGCACAAATAATTTAAAAACATGAGTTGCGCTACTCCTGACTAATTCTGGTGGCATCTGGTTTGCCTGATTTCCACCTTCTGCGTTTCAAATTTTTTAGTTAAAATTTTCAAATTAAAATTCCTGCTATCATCATATATACCCATATATGCACACACGTATATAGACGTGAATATGTATGCACTCACGGGGTGATATGTATACACAAGCAAATATGTGTACCTGTATACATATGCAGATAAACACCCACACATATGTGTGTTTCTATGTAGGTACACGTACGTGTGCATGGACATGTTTGCGTATAAATACACATATATAATGTATAAGTAGACATTTTAAGTTATAGATTAATATATAGCTACATAATTGATGAGGAAATGTTGTCCTATTTATTTTTCAAAACATCTACATTTCCCCCCTTGTTTCTGTGAGAAATACTTTCCCAGCCATAAATGCTTAAATCCTTTTTGATTCAGAATCTGTTTGTGAGAGACCATTTTATACTTCTGATTCACAGGCCTCCTCCATAATTGATCTCCTACAATGGTTTTGTGACAGGCTCCTTTCTGAAGCAGGCAAAGAAATAAGTGAGATAATGCAACCCTATTTATTTATGAGGATTGTATTTTCATTGATTGACATCTGAACCCAGAGGAAATATGGTTTCATTTTCCACCAGCCGGGTGAATCGAGATTAAATGTCACCTAAATTCTCTCAAGTCAAGAATTCTTTTTATCATCCCCAAAACAAGAGAATCGTTTCCATTAGCCTGAACACAAAGCTTGAAACTTCGTTCCTTACGCCAATTTGTCATGATTTGTATATAATTGTGAGGAAACTAATTAATGTGTTTTATATTTTTCCTATTAATTAGTAGACATTGTGGAAACTTCTGTCAGAAATGTCAGAACATTTCATAGATTTTTTTTTAATTCTCCTTTGAGCTTTCTGGAAATGATGGTGCAGGCTCTTTTCTTTGAAGAAAACTGGAATTCTTGCCTTGGATACTAGTACTCATAGTCGAAAATTGTAGTATAAAATAATAACTGTTTTCCCCACTATTATTTGAAGCCTTAGAATGGGGAAAGGAAGGATAATTGGTTGTTATGTCTAGTCTGTGACAGATTTTGAAAACTAGTTTTGAAGTGTTTACTCTTGTATTCTTTAATGTTTCTTATATGAAGGTAAAATAACCAAAATCAACCATGGAGAGAAAAACCAAACACTTCCTTGAGGGACTGAAAGATTTAATTATGGTCAAACGAGATAGTGTTCAAAATTTTTCATGTTTAAAGGAAGATGCTGTGCTCAGACGGTCTCACTTAGAAGAGATAAATGAGTCAGCTGCTCCATGGCCAAGTGGCCAAACTTTTAATTGGTCTTTATCATAGGTGGGCTGTAAAAATCCTATGTGAAGATTTTGGGTGTCAAAAATGAGCATTTCCGCTACCACATGCAATTTGCAGAAATCCATCTGACAAGTCAGCCTCTAAGGCAAGTATCTCAGCCAAAGGTTTCACTTCCAACAACGTTAAGGAAGACAACAGACAGCTAACAGGGAACGAAGGAACCACGAGGACGCTGCAGCTGAAAGTGCATGTGGGATTTCCTGCTCTTTAGAAAAGGCAATTCACTTTCCCTGGCTGACTCTTCAAGAGATTTATTTTCCTTTTTTGTCAGGATGAAGGAGATAACTCATAACCAAAGAGCAGCTGTTTTTATGACGTGTTCGGTAATAAAGTCTAATAAAGCCTAAGGCCTCGAAAAAAATTTAAATCACTTATTTCAAGGTACAAATTAAATGTGCTTAATTGTTCTACAAGCTTGCTCCTCAAACCGTGAGCATGGGCATCACCTAGATGCTTCCTAGGACTGTAGGATCACACTCGTACCCTTACATACACTTCCAGTATCTTCATTTAAACAAGACCCCCAGGTGCATTTAATATGCACATGCATATTAGTCTAAGAAACCCTGCTTGACAGTATCTGTTCCGAATGCTGATCCAGATCCAATATCTTCATTTCCTGGGTAATCAATACCTCAGGTGCCCGTTTCAGTGTTGGATAATTCCAGTGATTATGAAAATCTTCCTCACGTGAAGACAAAATTCTGCTTATCTATCCTATGCATCAAAATAGTCCATATTCTTCAAGGGCCAATCATGATAAGGTTTATTTCTCTGTCAGGATAGAATTTCAGATACTTAAACTTGTTGCTTGCTCTATTTCCTTACTCTTTTCTAATCCCTTTCGTCAGTGCTCACAAAGTAGTTATTTCTCCAGCCACGTTGGATGCTCTATACG
Organism: Canis aureus; assembly: GCF_053574225.1. Classification (NCBI taxonomy): domain Eukaryota; kingdom Metazoa; phylum Chordata; class Mammalia; order Carnivora; family Canidae; genus Canis; species Canis aureus. Next base: position 140,620 of record NW_027554445.1, on the reverse strand, counting down.
AACTACGTCGTGATAATTTGGAATCAAGGTGTGGTCTCTCGATTTAAAAAGCAGTATTCCAGTGATCAATGCAGAGTTGAGTAAATGCTGCCTCCTAGATCCTGCACATTCTTTCTCTATTACTGAAACTTAAATTGCATATATACACACACTGTATACATCACAGTGTACTGTATTCTTAGACCACTTCAGAAAATATACTATAAACATTTCATTTTGCTTTTTAAGAAATTATGCATATCATACCCTCATTTAAAACATTAAACAAACTCCATTAGATCATGTTGATGGGAGCTCCTTGAGAAAGGACACAGGTCTTCCCTTTCATTCTTACTACCGGTCATAATCTGCTGTACATGTTAGGCATAAAATAATGATTTTCCAGTTATTGTGTCCATCTTTGATGTATAGAAGTAAAATCAGAGGCATAGTGAATATTGGCGAGAATGGAGATTCTGAGTTGCAGACCAACCTTTTCGCCCTGGTTACGAGACTTTGAATGAGTTGCAAGCCTGTCTAGACTTTGTATGCCTCACCTGTAAGAGAAAGTACTAGAATCTACTGACTTTCAATCATTTTTTTAAATAGGGATTTTTTTCTTACTCAAAGGAAACCTTACTTAGAGCACAAATCTCATAAAATGGTAAGAGCTAAGTTGCTCAAGCTGAAGAGGGGGATTGAAGAGGAAGGCAAGACCTTCCTAGAAAATGAGAAGGAAAGTACGTTAACCTAATACGTATTTGAGAATCTCAAGTAAATATTATGAGAGGCAAAAGCTCTCATATGTGTTAGAGACTCAGGATTAAGCTTTACTTTTCCACCAAGGATGGCTTACGTTAGTTTGGATATCTCTTATATTTTGAATATCCTTTTATATTCTCTTATTTTGGATCTTTCAATGTGCAGTTATTTCTTAATGTTGAGAAAGCTGAAATGTGAAAAAGAACTCTGGGTAAGCCTTTTTTTTAATTTTAGTAGAAATAAACATGAAATCTACCCTCTTAAATGTTTAAATATGCTGGTTGAACAGCCGGTCTCAAGGATGTTTTCATCTCGTGACTGAAACTATTCCGATGGAACAAAAGGTGCATTTCCACCTTTCATTCTCTTTGCCTGGCAACCACCATTCTAACTTTGTGCTGTGATGTTTAACCATTTTATATATCTCAAATAAGTAGAATCATGGAGTATTTTTCTTTCTGTTACCAGTTTATTTTATTTATCATAATGTCCTCACAGTTCATTCACATGCAGCATGACGGGATTCCCTTCTTCTTCAAGGCTGACTAATATTCCACTGCCTGTCTGTACCACACTTCCTTATCCATTATTCTCTAATGGTCACTGAATGATTTCTACTTCTTGGCTGTTGTGAATAATGCTGCAATACATATGAGTGCACGTATCATTTCTAGATTCTGCTTCCAATTATTTTGGATAAATATTCACAAGTGGGATTGCTGGATCATAAGATAATTCTAATTAAAAAGAAATTTTGGGGAGGGAGAAGCTCTCTGCTGTTTTCCATGGCAGCTACACCACTTTACATTCCCACTTAGAGTGCACAAGTGTTCCAATTTCTCCACATTCTTACTAATACTTTAAAAAATTTTGGGCATCCCAGGTGGCTCAGTGGTTTAGCACCGCCTTCGGCCCAGGGTGTGATCCTGGAGACCCAGGATCGAGTCCCACATTGAGGTCCCTGCATGGAGCCTGTTTCTCTTCCCTCTGCCTGTGTCTCTGCCTCTCTCTCTCTCTCTCTCTGTGTCTCTATAAATAAATGAATAAAATCTTTAAACAATTTTTTTCTCTATGTACAAAATGTGTATCTGTGTTTGATAATGGCCAGTGTGTTGGGTGATAATTCACTGCATGAGTTGATATCTCATTGTGTTTTTTATTTGCATTTCCCTGACGGTTAGTAATATTAAGCATGTTCTTATGTCATGTATCTGTTCACCAGTTGTATATATTCCTTGGAAATACATCTATTACATTCTTTGCCTATTTTATTTATTTATTTTTATTTTTATAATTTTCTTCCTATGTTTGTTCTTTTTTTTAAGATTTTATGTATTTATTCATGATAGTCACACAGAGAGAGACAGAGAGGCAGAGACACAGGCAGAGGGAGAAGCAGACTCCATGCAGGGAGCCTGATGTGGGATTCGATCCCAGGTCTCCAGGATCGCACCCCGGGCCAAAGGCAGGCGCCAAACCGCTGTGCCACCTAGGGATCCCCTCTTTGCTTATTTTAAAAATCAGGTTATTTGGTTTTTGATATTGATTTGTCAGGTTTCTTTATATATTTTGAATATTAACCCCTTATTATATAAATGGCTAACAAATATTTTTCCTATTCCATAGGCTGCCTTTTTACTCTGTTGATTGTTTCCTTTAATGTGTAGAAATAACTACATCTCCTGTACTCTCATTTATCTATTTTTGTTTTTGCTGTTTGTGCCTTTAGTATTTTATCCAAAAAATTATTGCCGCGATCAATGTCATGAAAATTTTTCCCCCTGGCTTTCTGCTAAAGATTTATAATTTTCGGTTTTACATTTATGAGTTGTTGTTGTTGTTTGGTATGGTGACATATAAGGTTCTCATTTCATTCTTTTGCATGTGAATATCCAGTTTTCCTGAAACCAGTGTTTGAAGAGATGATTTTTCTCCCCATTTTGTATTCTTGGCACTCTTGTCCCCCCAGGACAGGCATTATCTTAATAATAATTATTTAGGTATTATATATTATATATTATCTATATAATTAGGTATTATATATTATATATTCCTGAGTTTCTAAAGGGAATTCATAACAGATCTCCCAACTATCCTGAAAGGGGGCTAGTCTGGGTACGTGGTCTCTCCTGTGAAGGTAAGGACACTTTAGATCCCGAGTCAGCACACCTTGGAATTGCTCCAAGTTCTTCAGTGTCTGAGATGGAAACACAAGCAAGGTTCATTTATTTACTTATGCCGGACCTCCCTCATCACAAGAGAATGTTTTCTTAAAATCTCCTAGTATACAAAATATAAACACAGGCAAAAATATAAGCATTCTATGTAGTTATCCATCTCTTTGGTAAAGCTTGAAATAACTTCTTGCCAATAAAGAGTGGTCATTGCTGGAGGATAATATAAAATTTATAACACTAGAATTCTCTCTCCCTTACTTTTCTTCTATGGGTAAGTAACCATTTGGTACAAATGAGACCGTATAGGGAAAACAAGAGCGACTTAACTCCTGTAAAGCGTCTGGTCTCAGGCAAGGGTCAAGAGTTTCCATATGCTCAGAGACAAATACCTTTTATGGGAAAGAGAACAAACCAGAGATAACAGCTGACAGGGAGGGATGGTTGTCTGGCAAAATTAGAAGTAACAATTTAAACCCTGCTGTATTTCTAATTTCCAGGAGCCCTAGAAGAATTTTGACCAGAAAGAAAGGAATCCTGTGATTGTCTTATGTCTGCTAAACAGTAATGACTACAAAATAATGATCGTGGGACTGAAGGATGCCTACGCAAGCCCAGCCTCTTATCCTTTGGAAAACTGCTTTTATGTCTGGCACACCACCCCTTCAGAGGAGGGCATTGCTCTTTTCTTTTCTTTTCTTTTTTTTCTTTTCTTTTCCTTCCTTCCTTCCTTCCTTCCTTCCTTCCTTCCCTCCCTCCCTCCCTCCTTCCTTTCTTCTCTCTTTTTCTTTCCTTTCTTTCTCTTTTTCTTTCTTTCTTTCTAGATTTTATTTACTTATTTGAGAGAGAGAGCACGAGCAGGGGGAGTGTGAAGGGTAGAGGAAGAATCAGACTCCTCCCACTGAGTGTGGAGCTCAAGTTGGCTCCATCCCAGGACCCTGGGATCATGACCTGAGCCATGCAGGCATCCCAACATTTTTCTTTCTATCCAGTCCCCTATATGTAAGGTATCTCCAATAAACTCCACCTGCTTTCTTTCTCTCAAGTTCAGTGGTCATTTCTATGAAATTGAGACTCAAGAATTTGGTCTTGGTGGTCTAGTCGCACAAATGTATTTAACGTTTTAGAGAAGTTTTCCTATAGAATCAGAGATGCTCTATGTATGTTTTCAGGTCTTAAACACTTTGCCCCTGAGAACCAATACTATTCTTGAGATGCTTTAAAAGTTTTATTTCCGAAGAAGAGGAAGAGGAAGAGGAAGAGGAAGAGGAAGAAGAAGAAGAAGAAGAAGAAGAAGAAGAAGAAGAAGAAGAAGAAGAAGAAGAAGAAAGTTGTTTTATTTATAAACTCTGAAGGACTATGGGACAGACATTGAATTACATGAATTTATCACAATGTCACTTGAACAACTCTCCTCTACATTTTAGCTTTGCTCTGAAATATACTCATTGGGGAAGATATTTAGTTTTGCCTTGTATCATATTCACCTAAGCTCCTATATAGCTGTGCACATAGTACTTGCTTAAAAAACATGTTTTTTTTTAAGTTTATATTTTTTTTTGCGAGGGGGAGAGAGAGAGAGAGAGAGAATGTGTGCACATGCACATGAGTGAGAGGAGGGGTAAAAGGAGAGAGAGAGAGAATCTCAAGCAGACTCCCTATTGAGTATGGAGCCTGAAGTGAGGCTCAATCTCATCATCCTGAGATCATGACCTGCACAGAAATCAAGACTCAGACACTTAACCAACTGAGCACACCCACCCACCCCAGAAAGTATGGTTTCATTTGACTATATTTGGAATTGCTTTCTAGACAAATTCTTGGTAGATTTCCTTGGATGAAAAATTTATTAGTCTCATTGACATTGTGTCTACCTCGTGTGTCATTATGGCTTCATACATACTGTCTTTCTTTTTAGATCGAAAATAAGGATGGGGAAGATGGTGGAAGAGTAAGGTCCCCAAGTCACCTGTCCCCTCCAAATTACCTAGATAACCTTCAAATCATCCTGAAAATTTATGAATCCGGCCTGAGATTTAAAGAGAGAACAGCTGGAATGCTACAGTGAGAAGAGTTCACGCTTCTATCAAGGTAGGATGATGGGGGGAAATGAAATAGAGAAACAAAAGGCATCCAAGGGGGAGGGGCCTCACGAGAAGTCCAGCAAAGGCTAGTGCCCCCAGAAGAGGAAAGCCCCGTCCTGGAGAAGCAGGAGCTTAACCAATCTTCCCAAGCAGAAAGATGCTCGCAGGGAGTTAGAGCAGGACCCCAGGAAGGCGGGGATGCCCTCAGGCTCCCTGGGACACTAACAGACACCTGCGCCCCCAGGAAAGTGCACCCAGCTCCCTAAGGGCTGCAGCGTGTGCATGGCGGGACCCCAGAGCAGCTCGGAGGGGATCCAGCAGAGGCTCCGGAGAGAGGGGGCTGCAGGGACCCGAGAGCAGCTCAGAGGCGGCTCTAGCAGAGGTAGAGGCTCCACGTGGAGGGGGCCGTGTGGCCCGGGAGCAGCTCTGTGGGTCTCAGGTGGCGGTTCCGCAGAGAGGGTCTTCGCGGCCGGAGCGCGAATCCAACAGCACAGGCCCGGGAACACAGGGCTCTGGGGACACAGCCTAGGATCCAACCTCCCCCCAGGACAGGCAGAGGCCAGGAGGGCCCAGGACAGCAAGGATGCTTCTGCCCCGAGCTGAGGAGATCAGCGGCCCCGCCCCCGGAGCATCCAGGCCCCTGCAGTCCGAGAGCTCCCGAGTTACTGCGGAAGCTGAATCCAGGGCTCCAGAGCCAGCCACTGCCACTGTGGTTGTTCCTCCTGGGGCCTCATGGGGTAAACAACCCCCACTGAGCCCTGAACCAGGAAGGGGGAGAGCAGATCCCCCAAGTGCTAACTGAAAATCAGCACAACAGGCCCCTCCCCCAGAAGACTAGCTAGACACACAAGTTCCAGGGGAAGTCAAGGGACTTAAAGTATACAGAATCAGAAGATACTCCCCCGTGTGTTTTTTTTTTTTTTTTGCTTTTTGATTTCTGTTTGCTTTCCCCATCCTTTATTTTCCTTTCTTTCTTTCTTCTCTTTTTTTCCTTCCTTTTTTCTTTTTCTCATTTCTTTCCTTCTTTCTATCCTCTCTTTTTCTCCTTTTCCCAATACAACTTGTTTTTGGCCACTCTGCACTGAGCAAAATGACTAGAAGGAAAACCTCACCTCAAAAGAAAGAATCAGAAACAGTCCTCTCTCCCACAAAGGTACAAATATGGATTACGATTCAATCTCAGAAAGCCAATTCAGAAGCACTATTATACAGCTACTGGTGGCTCTAGAAAAAAGCATGAAGGACTCAAGAGACTTCGTGACTGCAGAATTTAGATCTAATCAGGCAGAAATTAAAAATCAATTGAATGAGATGCAATCCAAACTACAAGTCCTCACAACGAGGGTTCACGAGGTGGAAGAACGAGTGGGTGACATAGAAGACAAGATGATGGCAAAGAGGGAAACTGAGGAAGAAGGAGACAAACAATTAAAAGACCATGAGGATAGATTACGGGAAATAAATGACAGCCTGAGGAAGAAAAACCTACCTTTAATTGGGGTTCCCGAGGGCGCCGAAAAGGACAGAGGGCCAGAATATATATTTGAACAAATCCTAGCTGAAAGCTTTCTTAATCTGGGAAGGGAAACAGGCATTCAGATCCAGGAGATAGAGTGATCCGCACCCCCTAAAATCAATAAAAAATGTTCAACTCCTCGACATTTAATGGTGAAGCTTGCAAATTCCAAAGATAAAGAGAAGATCCTTAAAGCATCAGGAGATAAGAAATCCCTGATTTTATGGGGAGGAGTATTAGGGTGACAGCAGACCTCTCCACAGAGACCTGGCAGGACACAAAGGGTGGCAGGATATATTCAGGGTCCTAAATGAGAAAAACATGCAACCAAGAATACTTTATCCAGCAAGGCTCTCATTCAACTTGGAAGGAGAGATAAAGAGCTTCCAAGACATGCAGGAACTGACAGAATATGTGACCTCCAAACCAGCTCTGCAAGAAATTTTAAGGGGGACTCTTAAAATTCCCCTTTAAGAAGAAGTTCAGTGGAACAGTCCACAAAAACAAGGACTGAATAGATATCATGATGACACTAAACTCCTAGCTTTCAATAGTAACTCTGAATGTGAATGGGCTTAATGACCCCATCAAAAGGTGCAGGGTTTCAGACCGGATAAAAAAGCAGGACCCATCAATTTGCTGTCTATAAGAGACTCATTTCAGACAGAAGGACACCTACAGCCTGAAAATAAAAGGTTGGGGAACCATATACCATTCAAATGGTCCTCGAAAGAAAGCAGGGGTAGCCATCTTTATATCAGATAAACTAAACTTTACCCCGAAGACTGTAGTGAGAGATGAAGAGGGACACTATATCATACTTAAAGGATCTATCCAACAAGAGGACGTCACAATCCTCAATATATATGCCCAGAATGTGGGAGCTGCCAAATATATCAACCAATTAATAACCAAAGTTAAGACATACTTAGATAATAATACACTTATACTTGGTGACTTCAATGTAGCTCTTTCTACTCTCGATAGGTCTTCTAAACACAACGTCTCCAAAGAAACAAGAGCTTTAAATGATACATTGGACCAGATGGATTTCACAGATATCTACAGAACTTTACATCCAAACTCAACTGAACACACATCCTTCTCAAGTGCACATGGAACTTTCTCCAGAATAGACCACATACTGGGTCACAAAGCGGGTCTGAACCAATACCAAAAGATTGGGATCGTCCCCTGCATATTCTCAGACCATAATGCCTTGATATTAGAACTAAATCACAACAAGAAGTTTGGAAGGACCTCAAACACGTGGAGGTTAAGGACCATCCTGAATAAAGATGAAAGGGTCAACCAGGAAATTAAGGAAGAATTAAAAAGATTCATGGAAACTAATGAGAATGAAGATGTAACCTTTCAAAATCTTTGGGATGCAGCAAAAGTAGTCCTAAGGGGTTAATGCATTGCAATACAAGCATCCATTCAAAAACTAGAAAGATCTCAAATACAAACGCTAACCTTACACATAAAGGAGCTAGAGAAAAAACAGCAAATAGATCCTACACCCAGCAGAAGAAGAGAGTTAAGAAAGATTCGAGCAGAACTCAATGAAATCGAGATCTGTCGAAGAGATCAACAAAACCAGGAGTTGGTTCTTTGAAAGAATTAATAAGATACATAAACCATTAGCCAGCCTTATTAAAAAGAAGAGAGAGAAGACTCAAATTAATAAAATCATGAATGAGAAAGGAGAGATCACTACCAACACCAAGGAAATACAAACGATTTTAAAAACATATTATCAACAGCTATACGCCAATAAATTAGGCAATCTAGAAGAAATGGACGCATTTCTGGAAAGCCACAAATTACCAAAACTGTATCAGGAAGAAATAGAAAACCTAAACAGGCCAATAACCAGGGAGGAAATTGAAGCAGTCATCAAAAACCTCCCAAGACACAAAAGTCCAGGGCATGATGGCTTCCCAGGGGAATTCTATCAAACGTTTAAAGAAGAAACCATACCTATCCTACTAAAGCTGTTTGGAAAGATAGAAAGAGATGGAGTACTTCCAAATTTGTTCTTGAGGCCAGCATCACCTTAATTCCAAAACCAGACAAAGAGCCCACCAAAAAGGAGAATTATAGACTAATATCCCTGATGAACATGGATGCAAAAATTCTCAACAAGATACTAGCCAATAGGATTCAACAGTACATAAGAAAATTATTCACCGTGACTGAGTAGGATTTATTCCCAGGACACAAGGCTGGTTCAACACTCATAAAACTATCAATGTGATTTTGCAAGTGACATATCAGATAAAGGGCTAGTTTCCAAGATCTATAAAGAACTTATTAATCTCAACACCAAAGAAACAAACAATCCAATCATGAAATGGGCAAAAGAACAGAAATCTCACAGAGGAAGACATAGACATGGCCAACACCCACATGAGAAAATGCTCTACATCACTTGCCATCAGGGAAACACAAATCAAAACCACAATGAGATATCACCTCACACCAGTGAGAATGGGCAAAATTAACAAGGCAGGAAACTACAAATGTTGGAGAGGATGCAGAGAAAAGGGAACCCTCTTACACTGTTGGTGGGAATGTGAACTGGTGCAGCCACTCTGGAAAACTGTATGGAGAATCCTCAGAGTTAAAAATAGACCTCCGTACGACCCAACAATTGCACTGCTGGGGATTTACCTCAAAGACGCAGATGCAATGAAACGCTGGGACACCCGCACCCTGAGGTTCAGAGCCGCAATGCCCATGATAGCCACACTGTGAAGGGGCCTCGGTGTCCATCAAAGATGAATGGATATGGAGGGTGTGTGGTCTCTGTACAAAATGCAAGATTACTCAGCCGTTAGGAATGACAAACACCCACCATTTGCTTCGACGTGGATGGAACCAGAGGGTGTTACGGCTGAGGGAAGAAGGCAATAGGTGAAGGACAAACATTATATGGTGTCATTCTTTTGGGGAGTATGACAAAAATAGTGAAAGGGAATAGAGGCGAAAGGAGAAAAAAATGAGTGGGAGATGGCAGAGAGGGCAGAACAGGAGAGACTCCTAACCCTGGGAAACGAACAAGGGGTGGAAGAAAGAGAGGAGGGCGGGGGGTGGCGGTGACTGGGCGACGGGCACCGAGGGGGGAACTTGATGGGATTAGCACTGGGGGGTTACTCTCTATGTTGGTAAAACGAACTCCAATAATAAATAAACCGATAAACTCACAAACTTCCCGAGACACAAAAGTCCAGGGCCAGTAGGCTTCCCAGGGGAATTCTATCCAATGCTTCAAGATGAAAGCATACCTATGCTACTAAAGCTGCTCCGAAAGATAGAAAGAGATGGAACACTTTCAACCCCGTTCTTGGAGGCCAGGGTCACCTTAACTCCAGAACCCAAGAACCCACCAAAAAGAAGAATCCTGGACCGATGTCCCTGATGAACGCAGATGCACACCTTCTCCACAAGATACGACCCAACAGGATGCAACGGGACATTATTAAGAAGTTACTCACCACGACCCAGTGGGGTTAATCGCCAGGGTGCAAGGCTGCTTCAGCACTCGGAGAACACTCGATGGGCTTCATTCATCAGATCTGCAAGAGAGAAAACAAGAACCAGATGATCCTCTCAAGAGACGCAGAGGAAGCATTTGACAAAATACGGAATCCATGCCCGATCCAAACGCATCAGAGTACAGGGATACAGGAAACGTCTCTCAGCATCTTCCAAGCCATCTCCGAAAAGCCCGTGGCAAATTATCATTCGCAATGGGGAAACACCGGGAGCCTTGCCCTGAAGAACAGGCACGAGACTGGGATGTCACTCTCACCACTGCTATTCTCAGCACAGTACGAGACGTCATGGCCTCAGCAGTCAGGCAACAAAACGAAACAAAAGGCATTCAAACTGGCAAAGAAGAAGTCAACAACTCCCTCTTCGCCGATGACATTATATTGTACCTAGAAAACCCAAAAGACTCCACCACATGATTGCTCAAACTCCCTACAGCAAGTTCGGCAGTGCGGCAGGATACAAACGTGGGGCCCAGAAACTAGTGGCCTTTCTACATGCGAACAAGGAGACGGAGGAAAGGGACATCGAGGAAAGGGTCAACCCCAATTATACAACTGCAGCACCCCCAAAAAAGCATGAGCTACCTAGGAAGAACCCTAACCAAAGGTGTAAAGGGTCTCTACCCGAAACACTGCAGAACAAGTCTGAAGGAAACTGAGGAAGAAACAAAGAGATGGAAAAGGTTCCATGATGCTGGATTGGAAGAATTAATATTCGGGAAAATGTCAATGTGACCCAGGGCAATTGACACAACTAATGCAATCCCTGTCAGAAATACCATGGACTCTCTTCAGAGAGCTGGAGCAAGTCATCTGAAGACTTGTGTGGAATCCGAAAAGACCCCGAACGGCCACAGGAAGAGTAGCCAAGAAAACCACTGCGGGGGCAGCACAATGCTGGATTTCATGTTGTGCCACGAAGCTGTGACTGGCAAGACAGTGTGATACTGGCACAAAGACAGGCACACCGATCAATGGAACAGAAGAGAGCATCCAGAGGTGGACCCTCAACTCTATGGGTAACTAATATTCGGCCAGGCAGCAAAGACCTTGCAGGGGGAACAAAAAAGACAGTCTCTTCAGTAAATGCTGCTGGGAACACTGGACAGCCACACGCAGAAGAATGAAACTGGACCATTCCTCTCACACCATACACAAGGATAAACTCAAAATGGATGAAGGATCTAAATGCAAGACAAGATTCCATCAAAATCCTAGGGGACAACACAGGCAACAACACCATTCTTGATCTGGTCCACAGCAACTTCGTGCAAATTACATCAGCCACAAAGGCCAGAGAAACAAGAGCAAAAATTGATCGCTGGGACTTCACCAAGATGAGCAGCTTCCGCACAGCAAAAGAAACACTCAAAAAACTTAAAGCCAACGCATAGAATGGGAGAAGATATGTGCAAATGACCCTGTCAGGTAAAGGGCCAGTATCCAAGATCTCTGAAGAACTTCTGCAACTCCACAGCAAAGAGACCAAGGATCCAATCTGGTAGACGGGCAAGAGACGTGAACGGAAATGTCACAGAGGAAGACGTAGGCGTGGCAGACAAGCACATGAGACAATGCACCGCATCACTGGCCGTCAGGGAAATACAGGTCATAAGCACAACGAGATCCCACCTGACACACCAGTGACCACGGTGAATGTTAACAAGACAGGAAGCAGCGAATGTCAGTGATGATGTGGCGAAAGGGGAACCCTCTTGCACTGCTGGTGGGAATGTGACCTGGTGCAGCCACGCCTGGAAAACCGTGTGCAGGTGCCTCAGAGAGGTAACAACAGATCTGCACTGTGATACAGCATGGGGGTGCACTGGTGGAGAGTACCCCAATGATACAGATGCAGGTAAATGCTGGGACACCTGCACCCCGAGGTTTCAAGCGGCAACATCCATGATAGTCACTCTGCGGAAGGAGCCTCGGTGTCCATCGAAAGATGAATGGATAAGGAGGGTGAGTGGTCTCTGCACACAATGGAAGATTACTCAGCCGTTAGAAACGACGAACACCTACCATTTGCTTTGACCTGGATGGAACCGGAGGGTATTAAGGCTGAGGGAAAGAAGACAATCGCGAAGGACAAACATCATATGGTCTCATTCTTCTGGGGAGGATGAAAAAAATAGTGAAAGGGGAGAGAGGGGAAAGGAGAAAAAAATGAGTGGCAGATAGCAGAAAGGTAGACCGAACAGGAGAGACTCCTAACCCTGGGAAACGAACAAGGGGTGGAAGAAAGGGAGGAGGGTGGGGGGTGCGGGTGACTGGGCGACGGGCACGGAGGGGGGCACTTGATGGGATGAGCCCTGGGGGATTATGCTCTATGTTGGCAAAATGAACCCCAATAGGAAATAAGAAACACACCTATAAAGAAACACACAAACCTCCCGAGACACAAAAGTCCGGGGCCAGATGGCTTCCTAGGGGAATTCTATCAAACGCTTCAAGAAGAAATCATACCTGTGCTACCAAAGCTGCTCCGAAAGATAGAAAGAAATGGAATACTTCCAAACTCGTTCTTGGAGGCCAGTGTCACCTTAACTCCAAAACCCAAGACCCCCCCCCACCCAAAGGGAGAATTCTGGACCGATGTCCCTGATGAACACGGATGCACACCTCCACAAGCTATGAGCCAACGGGATCCAACAGGACATTATTAACAAGTTACTCACGATGACCCGGTGGGCTTTATCCCCAGGGTGCAAGGCTTCTTCAGCACTCAGAAAGCACTCAAGGTGCTTCTTCAGATCTGCAAGAGAGAAAACAAGAACCAGATGATCCTCTCAAGAGACGCAGAGGAAGAAGCATTTGACAAAACACAGCATCCATTCCTGATCCAAACGCTTCAGAGTACCGGGATAGAGGGAACGTCCCTCAGCATCTTCAAAGCCATCTACGAAAAGCCCGTGGCAAATTCTCATTCCCAATGGGGAAACACTGGGAGCCTTTCCCCGATGACCAGGCACGAGGCGGGGATGTCCACTCTCACTGCTGCTATTCTCAACATAGTACGAGACGTCGTGGCCTCAGCAATCAGGCAATGAAAAGAAATAAAAGGCATTCAAATTGGCAAAGAAGAAGTCAAACTCTCCCTCTTCACCGATGACATGATACCGTACCTAGAAAACCCAAGACGGCTGGAACTCCTACAGCAAGTTCGGCAGTGTGGCGGGATACAAACTCGGGACCCAGAAACCAGTGGCCTTTCTGTAAGCGAAGAATGAGACCGAGGAAAGGGACATCGAGGAAGGGGTCAACCCCATTTATACAACCGCAGCACCCAAAAAAACCATGAGCTACCTAGGAATAAACCTAACCAAAGGGGTAAAGGATTGCTACCCAAAACACTGCAGAACATGTCTGAAAGAAACTGAGGAAGACACAAAGCGATGGAAAAAGGTTCCATGCTCCTGGTTTGGAAGAATTAATATTGGGGAAAATGTCAACGTGACTCAGGGCAATTTACAGAAATAGTGTAATCCCTCTCAGAAATACCATGGACTATCTTCAGAGAGCTGGAAAAAATCATCTGAAGACTTGTGTGGAATCAGAAAAGACCCCGAACGGCCACAGGAATAGTAGCCAAGAAATCCAATGCAGGGGGTGGGGGTGGGGCAGCACAATGCCAGATTTCAGGGCGCGCCTCAAAGCTGTGAGCATCAGGACAGTGTGGTACTGTCACAGAAACGGACACATGGATCAATGGAACAGAGGAGAGCATCCAGATGTGGACCCTCAACTCTACGGGCAACTAATATTTGGCCAGGCAGGAAAGATGGGAAAAAAAAGACAGTCTCTTCGATCAAGGCTGCTGGGAACACTGGACAGCCACATGCAGAGGAATGAACCTGGACCATTCCTCTCACACCAAACACAAGGATAAACTCAAAATGGATGAAGCATCTAAATGTGAGACAAGATTCCATCAAAACCCCCCGGGAGAACACGGGAAACAACACCCTTCTTGAACTGGGCCACAGCAACTTCTTGCAAATTACATCAGCCACGAAGTCCAGAGAAACAAGAGCGAAAATGGATCGCTGGTACTTCATCAAGATGAGCACTTTCCGCACAGCAAAAGAAACACTCAACAGAACTCAAAGGCGGCCCACAGAATGGGAGAAGAAGGTATGTGCAAATGACCCCGTCAGATAAAGGGCCAGCATCCAAGATCTCTGAAGAACCTCTGCAACTCCACAGCAAAGAGACCAACCATCCCATCCAGAAAACGGGAAAAGTCACGAACAGAAAAGTCACAGAAGAAGACCTATATGTACATGGCTAACAAGCAGGCAAGACAATGCTCTGGGTCACTGGCCATCAGAGTAATAAAGGTCAAAACCACAATGAGATGCCACCTCACACCGGTGAGAACATTAAAAAGACAGGAAACACCAAATTTTGGGGAGGCTGTGGAGAAAGGAGAACGTTTTCAAAATGCAAAAATTTCAGAGGTAGCCATACTCACCTGACAGGGACCAAGCGGGAGGGGCGGGCTCCTGGCCAGGCTGGGGTGCTTGGGGAGGGACCTGAGAGCTGGGAGGGGGAGGCAGGCGGAGTAAGAGCCAAGGGCTTGGGGAGGCTCCTGGGGCCCAGCAGCCCAGGCCCTCAAGCCACCGTCCCAAGGCCGTGCCCTGACATTGCAAAGTGCCTGCACCCTAACCCCTCTGAGCGCACGCACATGGGTTCTGCGGTACCTCCCTGAGCCCGGGGGAGGGGCCCCGCACCCTCCCTGAGCCGCCCAAAGGAGACCTGGCCTGACCTGTAGGAGGCCCCACCGCCGACCCCTCCGCCAACAGGTCCCACCACTCCTCCCCCGCAGCCCTCTGCCCGGCACCCTGGCGGCCCAAAGGGTGTGGGTCCGGCTCGCCACGGGGCCACCTCCATGCAGCCCCAAGGCCCGCTGTCCCCCTCCCGGTCCCTGCCAGGCACCTGCTGCGCCACACGCGAGGGTCAGATGCCCCTCGCACAGCCACCCCGGGGCCCGTCACGCCTCCCGGGGCCCACGCTGACCTGCGCGCAGGGGGCCGAGGCCTGCAGAGCCGCTGCCGGGAGCCCGGAGCGCCAGGAACCGCAGGCCTGGAGGGGCGGCGCGGCCGAGCTACCTCCTGCCACCGCCGGGTCGCCGCATCTGCGCACAGCTCCTCCTGTGGCCAGCCGCGGCCCGCTTCAGGTCACGCTCGGGGTCAGGCGCAGGGGCAAGCTCCTGGAACCCTGTGGCCTCACCCCCGCTCCCGTCCCTGGGCCCGCCCCCCGCACAGAGGCCCGCCCTTCGCGGAGTTCAGAGCGGAGTGGAGAATGCCTATGCCTCTGCCGGGTAGTCTGGTCAGGCGCTGGGTTTGAGGCCTTGAGCCCCCCGCTCAGTCCCAAGGGACTCCTGCTCATGGAGGCACGAAGCCTCTCTCTGGCTCTGTGTCTCCCTCCCTGTCCTTCCGTCCGGGTCTCTGTCTCTCCCTCCCGGTCTCACTCTCTGTCCCTCCTGGTCTGGCCCTGTCTCCCTCCCTATCTCTCAATCTTAGCCACAGCAATCAGACATCAAAGAGAAATAAAGTGCATCCGGAATTGCAAGGATGAAGTAAAACTTTCACTATTTGCAGTTGACATAATAGTACACACAGAAAACCTTAAACACTCCTTCAAAAACATTCTATAGCTGAGAAATAAATTTGTAAAGTCACAGGATACAAAAACAACACACAGAAATCTGTATCATTTCTATACACTAATAATGAAACAGCAGAAGGACAAATTAATAAAATAATCCCATTTACAATTGAACCAGAAATATTAAAATACCTAGGAATAAGCTTAACCAAAGAGGTAAAAGACCTATACTCTGAAAACTATAAAACAATGATTAAAGAGTTGAAGATGACACAATTGGAAAGACATTCCATGCTTATGGATTAGAAGGCCAAATACTGGGATCCCTGGGTGGTGCAGCGGTTTGGCGCCTGCCTTTGGCTCAGGGCGCAATCCTGGAGACCTGGATCGAATCCCACGTCGGGCTCCCGGTGCATGGAGCCTGCTTCTCCCTCTGCCTGTGTCTCTGCCTCATTCTCTCTCTCTCTCTGTGACTATCACAAATAAATAAAAATTAAAAAAAAATTAAAAAAAAAAAGGCCAGATACTGTTAAAAGGTCTATGCCAACCAAAGAAATCTACACTTTGGATGCAATTCCTATCAAAATATCACCGGCATTCTTCACAGAGCTAAAACAATCCTAAAATTTATATGGAACCACAGAATACCCCAAGCAGCCGAAGCAATCTTGGAAAAACAAAACAGGAGGTAACACATTCCAGACTTCCAGTTCTATTACAAAGCTGTAGTAATTCAGAAAGTATACTGTTAGTACAAAATGGACACACAGATTAATAAAACAACACTAAAAAATCTATAATTATATGATCATTTACTCTCTGACAAAGCAGGAAAAAATAATGGGAAAAAGTCTCTTCAACAAGTGCTGTTGGGAAACTGGATAGCTACTTGCAAAAACAATGAAAGTAGGCCATTTTCTTACACCATACACAAAATATACTCAAAATGTATCAAAGACCTAATTGTGAGATCTGAAAGTATAAAAATTCTAGAAGAGAGCAATTTCTCTGGTATTCCTGTAGCGACATTTTTCTAGACATGTCCCCTAAACTATGAGGATGCAGCAAAGGTGGTCCTAAGAGGAAAGTATATAGCAACACAGGCCTTTCTCAAGAAACAAGTTGCAAAGACACAACATAACCTGAAATCTAAAGGAGCTGATAAAAGAACAACAGATAAAGCCTAAATCTAGCAGGAGAAGAAAAATAATAGAGTGGACCATAAAGCAATGATATGGGGGAAAAAACAGAAAAGATCAATGAAATTAATAGCTGATTCTTCGAAAGAATTAATAAAATCGATAAATGCCTAGCCAGACTTATCAAAAAGAGAAAAGAGAAAGGACTCAAAGAAATAAAATCATGAATGAAAAAGAGATCACAAGCAACACTGAAGAAATACAATTATAAGAGAATATTGTGAGCAATTATATCCCAACAAATTAGGCAATTTGGATGCATTCCTAGAAATATATAAACTACTAAAACGGAAACAGGAAGAAATAGAAAATCTGAACAGAGCCATAACCAGCAAAGAAATTGAATCAGATCTCAAAGGTCTCCTAACAAACAAGAGTCCAGGGCCAGACGGCTTCCCAGGGGAATTCCACCAAACATTTAAATAATTAGTACCTATTCTGAAACTGTTCCAAAAACTAGAAATGGAAGAATAACTTCCAAACTCATTCTATGAGGCCAGCATCAATCCCAACACCAAATAAAGACCCCACCCAAAAGAAGTACAGATCAAAGATCCCTGATGAATATGGATGCAAAAATTGTCACCAAGATAGTAGCAAATTGGATCCAAAAGTTCATTAAAAGGATTATTTACCATGACCAAAAGGAATTTATTCCTGAGATGCAAGGGTGGTTCAACAGTTGCAAATCAACATGATACACAACATTAATAAAAGACAAAATACAGCATTCTTTCTTGATTGAAACTCACTGCAGTATAAAGACAGAAGGAACTTACCTCAGTATCCTAAAAGCCATACAAAAAATCCACAGTGAATATCATCCTTAACAGGGAAAAACAGAGATTTTCTTCCAGGGTCAGGAATAAGACAGGGATGTCCACTCTCACTGCTGTTCAACATAGTGCTAGAAGTCCTAGCCTCAGAAATCAGACAAATAAAAAGCATCCAAATTGGCAAAGAAGTCAAACTTTCACTATTTGTAGACAACATGATACTTTATATAGAAAACCCAAAAGATTCCATCCCAAAATTGCTTGAACTGATGTAGGAATTCAGCAAAATCGCAGAATATAAAATCAATGCACAGAAGTCAGTTGCATTTCTATACACTAAACATGAACGGATGAAAGAAATGAAGGAATGGATCCCACTTACAATTGTCCCCCAAACCATGAGACACCTTGGAATAAACCAAAGAGGTAAAGGATCTGTACTCTGGATACTATGGAATGCTTATGAAAGAAATTGAGGAAGACATAAAGAAAAGGAAAAACATTCCATTCTCATGCATTGGAAGAACAAATATTGTTAATGCTACCCCAAAAGTTGTCTATTGCTACCCAGAGCAACCTACACATTCAGTGCAATCTCTATCAAAATACCAATTTTTAAAAGGTTTTATTTATTTATTCATGACAGATACACAGAGAGGGAGAGAGAGAGGCAGAGACACAGGCTGAGGGAGAAGCAGGCTCCATGCAGAGAGCCCAACGTGGGACTGGATCCCGAATCTCCAGGATCCGGCCCTGGGCTGAAGGTGGCGCTAAACCGCTGAGCCACCTGGGCTGCCCGCATTAGCATTTTTTACAGAGCTGAAACCAACAACTCTAAAATTTTTTAAAATAAATTTATCTTTTATTGGTGTTCAATTTGCCAACATATAGAATAACACCCGGTGCTCATCCCGTCAAGTGCCCACCTCAGTGCCCATCACCCCCACCCCCCACCCTCCTCTGCTTCTACCACCCCTAGTTCGTTTCCCAGAGTTAGGAGTCTTTCATGTTCTGTCTCCCTTTCTGATATTTCCCACTCATTTTTTCTCCTTTCTCCTTTATTCCCTTTCACTATTTTTTATCGTCCCCAAATGAATGAGATCATATAATGTTTGTCCTTCTCCAATTGACTTATTTCACTCAGCCATAATACTCTCCAGTTCCATCCACGTCGAAGCCAATGGTGGGTATTTGTCATTTCTAATGGCTGAGTAATATTCCATTGTATACATAAACCACATCTTCTTTATCCATTCATCTTTCTATGGACACCGAGGCTCCTTCCACAGTGCGGGTATTGTGGACATTGCTGCTACAAACATCGGGGTGCAGGTGTCCCGGCATTTCATTGCATCTGTATCTTTGGGGAAAATCCCCAACAGTGCAATTGCTGGGTCCATAGAGCAGATCTATTTTTAACTCTTTGAGGAACCTCCACACAGTTTTCCAGAGTTGCTGCACCAGTTCACATTCCCACCAACAGTGCAGGAGGGTCCCCCTTTCTCCACATCCTCTCCAACATTTGTGGTTTCCTGCTTTGTTAATTTTCCCCATTCTCACTGGTGTGAGGTGGGATCTCATTGTGGTTTTGATTTGTAGTTCCCTGATGGCAAGTGAGCGGAGCATTTTCTCATGTGCTTGTTGGCCACGTCTATGTCTTCCTCTGTGAGATTTCTCTTCATGTCTTTTGCCCATTTCATGATTGGATTGTTTCTTTGCTGTTGAGTTTAAGAAGTTCTTTATAGATCTTGGAAACTAGCCCTTTATCTGATATGTCATTTGCAAATATCCTCTCCCATTCTGTAGGTTGTCTTTGAGTTTTGTTGATGGTATCTTTTGCTGTGCAAAAGCTTCTTATCTTGATGAAGTCCCAATAATTCATTTTTGCTTTTGTTTCTCTTGCCTTCATGGATTAATCTTGCAAGAAGTTACTGTGGCCAAGTTCAGAAAGGGTGTTGCCTGTGTTCTCCTCTAGGATTTTGATGGAATCTTGTCTTACATTAAGATCTTTCATCCATTTTGAGTTTATCTTTGTGGATGGTGCAAGAGAGTGGTCTAGTTTCATTCTTCTGCACGTGGATGTCCAATTTTCCCAGCACCATTTATTGAAGAGACTGTCTTTTTTCCAGTGGATAGTCTTTCCTCCTTTGTCGAATACTATTTGGCTATAAAGTTGAGGTTCCACTTCTGGATTCTCTATTCTGTTCCATTGATCTATGAAACAACCCTAAAATTTGTATGAAACCAGAAAAGACCTCAAATCACCAAAGTAATGTTGAAAAAGAAAACCAAAGCTGGAGGCAGCAAAATTCTGGACTTCAAGCTGTATTACAAAGCTCTGATCATCAAGACAGTATGGTTCTGATACAAAACAGACACATATATCGATGAGACAGAATAGAGAACCCAGAAATGGACCATCAACTCTACGGTCAACTAATCTTTGACAAAGCAGGAAAGAACATCCAGTGGAAAAAGACATTTTTTCAACAAATGGTGTTAGGAAAATTATACAGCCACATGCAGAAGAATGAAACTGGACCACTTTCTTACACCATACACAAAGATAAGCTCAAAATGGGCGAAACACCTAAATGTGAGACAGGAATCCATCAAAATCCTAGTGGAGAATACAGGCAGCAATCTGTTGAACTCAGCCGCAGCAACTTCTTTCTAGACATGTCTCTGGAGACAAGGGAAACAAAAGCAAAAGTGAACTACTGAAACCTCATCAGGATAAAAATTTTTGCACAGTAAAGGAAAAAACCAACAAAACTAAAAGGCAACTATGGAATGGGAGAAGATATTTGCAATGATCTTATCAGGTCAAGGGCTAGTATCCAAAATCGATAAAGAACTTATCAAACTCAAGCAAAAAATTCAGTTGAGAAATGGACAGAAGACATGAACAGACGTTTGTCCAAATAAGACATACACATGGCCAACAGACACATGAGAAAATGTTCCACGTGACTTGTCATCAGGGAAATACAGATCAAAGCCAAAATGAGATGCCACCTCACACCAGTCAGAATGGCTAAAATTAACAAGACAGGAAACAACTGATGTTAGCAAGGATGTGGAGAAAGGGAACCCTTTTACACTCTTGGTGAGAATGCAGACTTTTGCAGCCTCTGTGGAAAACAGAATGGAAGTTCCTCAAAAACTGAAAAATAAAACCATCCTACCACGCAGTAATTGTACTATTAGGTATTTATCTAAAGGATACAAACATAGTTATTCAAAGTAGCTCAAGCAGTCCAATGTTTATAGCAGCAGTGCGTACAACAGCCAAAATATGGAAAGAGCCAAGATGCCCATTGAGAGGTGAATGGAGAAGCAATATATATGGATATAATATGGAATATTACCCAACCATCAAAAAGAATGAAATCTTGCCATTTGCAGTGATGTGACTAGAACTAGAGGGTATGATGCTAAGTGAAGTAAGTCAGTCAGAGAAAGACAGATACCATAATATTTCACACATACGTAAAATTTAAGAAATAAGACAGATGAACATAGGGGAAAGGAAGGAAAAATAAGATGAAAATTGAGAGGGAGGCAAACCATGGGAGACTCTTAACACTAGGAAACAAACAGGGTTGCTGGAGGGGAGGGGAGTGAGGGGATGAGGTAAATGGGTGATGGACATTAAGGCAGGCACATGATGTAATGAGCACTGGATGTTATATGCAACTGATGAATCACTAAGCTCTGCCTCTGAAACTAGTAAAACTATTCGGACTGTATCAAAACAAAATGCTTCTGCACAGTGTAGGAATCATCAACAAAACTAAAAGGCAACCTATGAAATGGTCTGGGGATATAGTGCACAGCACGGTGACTATAGTTAACAATATTACATATTTGAAAGTTGATAAGAATGTAAACCTTAAAAGTTCACATCACAAGAAAAAGAATTTGTAACCATGTGAGGTGTGGATGTTAATTAAATTTATTGTAGTAATTTCACAGTATATATATATATATATTTCAAATTAATATGCAGTACACTGTTTACTGGAATTTAAATAAAAATATTTTTAAACTGTTATATTCTTTACATTTATGCAATATTACATGTCATTTATATGTCAATAAAGCTGGAAAAATTAATTTTTAAAATTGTTTTTACGTTTTCCATCCACACCTCAGAGACAGTGCTATTATCCTTATTGGGCTTTTCGTTGGTTAATTTACATTCTTGAACTTGTACTATCTCATTATTCCTTGGCTCAAAGACCTCCAGTAGGCAGGAAGATACAAAACAATAATAAAAGTAGCCAAGAATTACCATGTTTGTGAAATCACTTAATTCTCACAGCAACTCCATGATATAGGGACTACTACCATGATCATCTTGTAGCTTAAAGATAAAGAGGGGCATGGAAAGCTGAAATAACATCCACTTTGGAAGAGCTAGTAACAGAAGGGGTAGGAATTTGAACCCAGTTAGGGATGAATCTTATGTTCATCCATAAACCCACTTCCTTAAACTACCTCTCTACAGTTTACAAGAACAGTTGTTGCCTCAGGAAGACTACACCCTGGAACATCCTCACTCAGAAAACAATCACAGGATGTAGAAGCCACCAGAAGGCAGGTAACTTCCACTTTTTATTCTATACTTCTACATTCTGAGGGTTTTTTTGCAACAAACATGTATTCTTTGTAATGATCATTATCCATAAAGATGGTACTTAAAATGGAAGACAGGGCATGACAAGTTTTTCAAAGAAAAGGATAAATTTAGCCCCAAGATCACAAAACTAAGGAGTATGCCCCCACACTCTCCCTCTATCTCTGGTAAGCACCAATCTATTCTGTTTCTATCAATTATTATGTAAGTGAGATTATAAGTGTTCATCATTCTCTGACTTATTTCACCTAGCATAATTCCTCCAATGTCTATCCATGTTGTCATAAATGGCAAGATTTTCTTTATGGCCAAATAGTATTCCTTCATCCATTCATTTGTTGATAGATACTTAGGTTGTTACCATTGGTTAGCTATGGTGAATAATGCTGTGATGAATATGGGGTGTAGACATATTCAGGGTGGTGATTTTGTTTCATTGAGTTATATATCCAGAAGTGCATCTATTTATAGTTTCTTGAGGACCCTTCCTACTGTTTTCCATAGTGGCTGTCCCAATTTCCACTCTCAGATGGACCGCTTTCAGACAGTAAAGAGTGTCCCTGAGGAGAGCAGTGCTAGCCACTTGGATGGACACATGAAAGGACAAAGTTAGAGGGACCCAGGTAGAAGGAATGGGGCACTGAGAGGGGGGAATCCAAGGGCTTCTGTTCCTGTTATGACTTTGATTGCACCTCCAAAAGAGATATATTGAAGTCCTAAGCCCTGGATACCTGAGAATATGATCTTATTTGGAAATAGGGTCATTGCTGATGTTATCAGTTAAATGAGGTCATACTGAAATAATGTGGGCCCCAACCTAATACGGCTAGTGTCCCTATCCCTATAAAAAGAGGAGGGAGACACACAAGGGAACTCCATGTGAAGATGGAGGCAGAGATCAGAGTGATGTGTCTATAAGCCAAGGGGTGACAAAGATTGCTGCAGCCACCAGAAGCCAGGACAAAGGCATGGGACAGTATCTTCTCCACAGCCTCCTGAAGGAGCCAACCCTGCTGGCTCCATGTTCAGACTTTTAGATGCCACAACTGTGAGAATACACATTTTTGTTGTTTAAGCTACCTGGTTGGTGGCACTCTGTTATGGTAGTCCTAAGAAACCAAGACAGTTACCTTCATAATTTGAACCCAAGATGCCTCCCTGCTGCACACCTTCACACACACACCACCCTGTCCAAACTTTCATTCATAGCCCTCACATGAAACTTTCTAGTTTTTGACTTCTAGGCTTATTTTGTTAACTGGAAAACTTCCATATCTTCATCCTAACTCTTTTTCATTCACCCTTATATGTTCTGCCCATTACATGTTCGTATGGGGTTAGAAAATACCTTCTGGTCCTGTGAATTAGTGAGTGGGGAAGAGTGCTTTAAGCTGGTAGTAAGAAGTAGTTAGGGTGACATTTTCTTATAGTCATTTCCTTTCATGATCCCATGGCAGCTGGATGTAGAGTCTTGATTCTCACTGAGCAGTGGTCTCAGGGAAGCATCCCTATGCTGGGCCAAGAATCCCACCCAGACCTGCACATAACCTTTACCTCCCCTGGTTTACTGGCAAGATTGTCTGAGCATCACAATGTTGTGCACAATGCCCTGCACATCAGGACCTGCAGCCCTACTTCTTGTTATCAGGCCACCTGCCGGTACATCCTTACTCTGACTTGCCCACGTCTCAGATGAACAGTGGTGGGCCTCAGGATGACACCTTACTCTTAGCTCTCCAGACTGGCTTTTGAGGAGTTCCATCCCCACCTCTTGAAATAACCAAAAATCTGGGATTCAGGGTTGGGACCCTCATTCTTGGTATTGGTGGTTTCTCCACATGACAACTGCCTTTTCATTTTCCCTCTAGGCCTCAGGGAGTGGGATTTTCACAGGCTTACATGAATCTTACCTGAATCCCATTTATCTTCCAAGCCTCAGGTTCAGAAAAATGCTGCCTATCTGTGCTCTTGAATTACAAGCTCTATGAAAAGTGACGAGTGAGAGCATTATAGCAGCAGCTATAGCTAAACTTTATTCAAATCTAGTCATGCTAGCATTGTTCTAGGTGCTTTGAGCCTAGGCACTCTGGCTCCAGAATCCAGGTAAAAAAAAAACTGTAAGCTTTTATACTTCCCTTAGGCCCAGGTTCTTAGAAGGGATATGATAGATATTGGTGAGTACATCAAGGGCCAGAAATTGAGGGGGAAATGAGTAACTGGTTGTCTTTCTCCAGGGTGGGTTCCACCATGAACACTGCCTGTGCTCAACCCAATTCTATCACTTCCAGACCCTTCTCTGCCTTCTCAAACTTCGACCTAACTTTGGTCATTTGACATGTTCAGAAAAGGGTGGAATTTTGATGAGTTGGACATCTGCCAGGTATATAAGTGAATACCATAAAGAGGGCTTGAGTGTGTTTATGAAGCTTTTATTTCCTCCTCCGCCTAAGCATGACATAGTCTATCCTTGGAAGAAGTACAAACACCATCTGTCCCTTGTCAAGCCCAGTGACCAGAGGGCTTGGTCACTCAAAGAACCTGTACTCTTGGGTGGCAGGCTACCAGGGATTGTGCAAGCATTGGGTGGCCCCAGGCTGGGGGTGGACAACTTGACACCATCACATCTCTTTGGTCTGTGTCTTCCTACGTGTTTTTAGGGGTAGACAGTAATAAAAATTCCCTGCCTGAAATGATAGTCAGTGACTGAAGAACTAATGTTTCCCTCTGCCCTGGCTTCTCTTCATTTCTATCTTTCTCTTTAGAATGAGAAAGTTGGCTGTGACACCCTGTTTCAAAGACTCACATCCGAGGAAAATCCATTCTCAACAAGGCAGAAGATCAGGCCATTTGAGCATGCCCTGTGCCAATGAAAGCACATGTTCAGTTGTATACATTTGCCCTTGCTTTCAGATGTTTTTATTCTCGGTCTGCATCCTTCACCTTGAGATTTTAGAAGCTAGAAACACTTTCTTCTACTTAGTTGTAAGTCAGATGCTATTGCATGGAAACTTCATGGTCTTTAGCCAGCAGGGTGGACAGCAAGTTAGAGATGACAGCCATGTGTTATCCTGGTATCAGCCAGGCTAAGTACTGCTAAGTACTAAGAGGCTAAGTACCGCTGCTATACCAAGTGACTCCAAGGTGTCAGAAGCTACAAAATTAAAGATTTATTTCTTGCTCACACCATCTGGGTCAGCCGCATGTCTACTCTAAATCATATTAACCTGGGACTCAAGTTGATGGAGAAGATGCTTTCTAAAGAATTGCTGGGTGTCATGGTGGAGGGAAGAAAGAGCATGGAGATTAACACCACTGAACTGTGCAATTAAAAATGTTTAATATAGGGACGCCTGGGTGGCTCAGCTGTTGAGCATCTGCCTTTGGCTCAGGGCATAATCCTGAAGTCCCAGTATCAAGCCCCACATTGGACTCCCTGCATGGAGCCTGCTTCTCCCTCTGCCTGTATCTCTGCCTGTCTGTGTGTGTGTGTGTGTGTGTGTGTGTGTGTCTCATGAATAAATAAGTAAAATCTTTAAAAAATTTTAAGATAGTATTTTTTTACCTTATATGCATTGTACCACAATAAAAAAATGAAGAGAGATAGAGAGAACCATACTCCAAGTATACCCTAGCTTCTGCTGGAACATAGAATACACATTTCTGCTCACATTTTAGTATTCAGAGCAAATCATATGACCATGTCTATTGTCAGTGAGACAAGGAAGTATACTCTACCCTAACAGTGTCAGTGAATCTCTGAAGATACTAATACATTCTCTCAGACCCTGTTTCTTTTCACGAGCAAGCCCTTGGCTATTCCTCTAAGAACTGGGGAGGTAGGGCAGCAACAGATAGAGCTAGCTTTCTGTGGTTCTCCTGATGTTGAGAGCAGTTGGTGGTGGAGGCAACAGGCACGAGACAAAATTAGGAGACCCACATCACCTCTCAGTCAACTTTAGCCAAGTTTTGCATTTCTCTGAGCCTCAGATTCTTCATCTGAGGAATCAGAGATTAGATCAGACAAGTGCTGATGTTGGTGCCAGCTGGAGCTTTCCTGTGCATCTTCTATTTTACCCTACTTTCTTATGTTGAATTCTACCCAGATAGACCTGGGGGTGTGGGGTGGTGGGAGGAGGCAGGGTGGGAGACACTGGTAAAAAGACTGGACAATCCTTGTTCTGCATCACCTCATTGAAGTATGACACTCCCATTCTAACAAGTGCTAACAAACCATCCCTCCACTGGTTTATTCCATGGACCAATGCAGAAGGGCTCCTTGAGAAGTGGAAAGACTAAAGACAAAAGGATTTGAAGCACAGAATCCTTTAATAATGGTAGCCCATTTGGGCATCGCTCTCTCTATGATTCAAAGGGGAAATTCCTTCTGGGGTTTGCTTCTGTACAGGGAAGCTCTTACAATATGTTGAGGAGAAGGTTGTTCTTCAAGCAAGTGTGTCCCAAGGACCTTCTCAGCAACACTAGGAGATAATAAAACATTCGGGTAAAACTACCAGTGCTGC
This sequence comes from Canis aureus, assembly GCF_053574225.1. NCBI lineage: Eukaryota > Metazoa > Chordata > Mammalia > Carnivora > Canidae > Canis > Canis aureus. Next base: position 113,795 of record NW_027554445.1, on the reverse strand, counting down.
CAAGATGAGCTCTATAACCAAGGGGACTTCCAAGGTGAGTGCCAACACATCTCTGCTCTCCCTCCCTTCCCATCCTTTATCCCAATCCATTGTCTTATGTCTGTCTTTTTTTTAATTTTTTTAATTTATTTATTTATGATAGTCATACAGAGAGAGAGAGAGAGAGAGAGAGAGAGAGAGGCAGAGACATAGGCAGAGGGAGAAGCAGGCTCCATGCACCGGGAGCCCGACGTGGAACTCGATCCTAGGTCTCCAGGATTGCGCCCTGGGCCAAAGGCAGGCGCCAAACCGCTGCGCCACCCAGGGATCCCTTATGTCTGTCTTCTAAGTACCTTCCTACGACCTGTCTCTCTGCTTCTGAGCTGCCTATTGATTTTCCTCACTGACTGTCTTTCCTTCCTGTGAAGGAATAGGCACAAGCCCTTCTTTTAAGGAAGACTGAATGGCAGCTGGGCGGCTGGGATGGGTCCTCAGGATTTACACTAAGTATGAGTTTGTAGGTTTAAATTGTTTGCTTTTCCATTCCAGTTGAAAAGTGTTTGTCCTTGCCTATTTATTTCTTAACTCTCTCAACAGTATTTTTTTATTGAAGTATAATTAACATACAGTATTATATTAGTTTCAGGTGTACAATACAGCGATTCAACAATTCTATATATTGCTCGGGGCTCATCAAGATAAATGTACTCTTAATCTCTTTCACCTATATAATCCATCTTCCACCCACCTACCTGCTAGCAACCATCAGTTTATGCTATTTAAGAGTGGTTTTTGTTTGCCTTTTTAAAAACCTTTGTTTGCTAATTTGTTTCATTTTTAAAATTCTATATATGAGTGAAATCACATGATAGATATTTATTTTTCCTTGACTGCCTTATTTCACTTAGCATTTATGCTCTAAATCTATCCATGTTATTTGAAATGGAAAGATCTCATCCGTTTTTATGGTTGTGTAATATCCTCTTGTATAGACACGCCTGGGTGGCTCAGTGCTTAAGCATCTGATTTTGGCTCAGGTTGTGATCCTGGGGTCCCAGGATTGAGTCCCATACTGGGCTCCCTGAAGGGAGCCTGCTTCTCCCTCTGCCTATATCTCTGCCTCTCTTTCTCTGTGTCTCTAATGAATAAATAAATTTATTTATTCATACACACACACACACATACATATCACGTGTTCTTTATCCATTCTTCAGTCCATGGACACCCGGGTTGTTTTTTCATATATCAGCTATTGCAAATAATTCTACAATAAACATAGGGGTGCATATATCTTTTCAAATTAGTGTTTTTCATTTTCTTTGGGTAAATACCCCAGTAATGAAATTATGGGATCATATGGAATTTCCATTTTTATTTTTTTGAGGAACCTCCATACTGTTTTCCACAGTGGCTATCCCCAATTTGCATTCCTACCAACAGCACACAAAGATTCCATTTTCTCTGCACCCTCACAAATAATTGTTATTTCCTATGTTTTTTATTTTAGCCATTCTGACAGGCATAAAGTGATATCTCATTATAGTTTGAACTTGCATTTTCCTGATGATTAGTGATGTTGAGAATCTTTTTTTATGTGTCCGTTGGCCATCTATATATCTTTCTTGGAAAAATGTCTATTCAGGTCCCATGCCCATTTTTTTTTCCATGCCCATTTTTTTTAATTTTTATTTATTCATGATAGGCACACAGTGAGAGAGAGAGAGAGGCAGAGACATAGGCAGAGGGAGAAGCAGGCTCCATGCACCGGGAGCCCGAAGTGGGATTCGATCCCGGGTCTCCAGGATCGCGCCCTGGGCCAAAGGCAGGCGCCAAACCACTGCGCCACCCAGGGATCCCTCCATGCCCATTTTTTAATTGGATTATTCGTGGGGCTTTTTTGGTATTGAGTTGTATAAGCTCTTTATATATTTAGAATATTATTTATATATAATTTTTATTAGTGTTTATATTATTTATATATTTTATTTTTTATAAGTTATATATTATTTATATATTTAATTATATATTTAAAAGATATATATAATTTGCAAATATCTTTCTTCATTCAGTAGGTTGCCTTTTTATTTTGTTGGTGATTTTCTTTGCTATGCAAAAGCTTTTTATTTTGGTGTAGTCCCAGTAGTTTATTTTTGTTTTATTTCCTTTGCTAAAGGAGATATATAAAGAAAAATGTGTCTACAGATGATGTGAAATTACTTCCAATGTTTGGTTATGGACTGGAAGAACGAGTATTGTCAAAATGTCCATACTACCCAAGCAATCTACAGATATGCAATTCCTATCAAAATACAACAGTATTTTTTACAGAACTAGAGAAAATAAAAGTAAAATTTGCACCACAAAAGACTGAGTAGCCAAAGCAATCCTGAGGGAATAAAGCTCAAAGTATCACAATCCCAGATTTCAAGATACACTACAGAGCTGTAGTGATCAAAACAGTATGGTACTGGCACGAAAACAGACACATAGATCAATGGAACAGAAGAGAGAATGCAGAAATAAACCCATGCTTGTATGGTCAATTTATCTATGGCAAAGGAGAGAAGAATATACAATGGGGGAAAAGGCAGTCTCTCCCAAAAATGTGCTGGGAAAACTGGGCAGCTACATGTATACAAAAGCATGAAACCAGACCACTTTTTTATGCCATTCACAGAAATAAGCTAAAAATGTATTAAAGACTTAGATGTGAAACTTGAAATGATAAAATTTCTTACCAGTATTTTTTAAGACCACAAGTTACCTTCTGGCATCTAAGCATTTTTCTCCAGCCAGGGCAAAGGATCAATTCATGAAAGAAGCAAATAAACCAAATTCCTATAAGATCCTCTATCTTTCCACTTAATACCTACTCCCCTCCACACACACACACACACACACACACACACACACACACACACCCTCCATGCCATCCTAGTTTTAAATAATTTTGATTTTGGGTGGAGGAATCATGGAATAAGCATGATCTTGGTTGGGGGATAATAAATTCTCTGAGCTCCTTTTATGGCTTACTCTTTGAGATGAAAATTTTCTTTCTTCATTCAGTGCCTCAGGAATCCTCAGTACCCAATGGCATTAAGTGTCCTGCCTGCTACAACGTGTATGATGTTTCCTGCGACCCAGTTCTTCTTGCCTGCACTGGTACAGAGACAAAGCGTGTGGAAGTTATTGGCATAGGTACAACTATTTCCACAGGATTCTTGGTGTTCATTTTCTCAAAGGATATATCTGTGCTAGTTATCTTTGCTGTGTAATCATTACTCCAAAACTTGGCAGTTTAAAACAATGAGCATTTATTATTTCATGGCATCTGAGGGTCAGGAGTTTGGAAGTGGCCTAGCTAAGTGCTTCTGGCTGAGTTTCTCATGAAGTTGTAATCTAGCTGTCAGCAGGGCCTGTCACCAGGAAGACCTGCTTCCAAGATCACCCATGTAGTTGTCAGGCTTGGTTCTTCTCTACATGGGTCTCTGTGTGGGCTGCCTGGATGTCCTTATAATGTATTCCCCCACAGCAAGTGATGAGAGAGAGAGAGAGAGAGAGATAGAGAGAAGAGAAGAGAAGAGAGAAGAGAGATAAGAGAGATGGAGGGAGGGAGGAAGAGCACTAACTGGCATTTCTCAGGGCAAATGATGACAGAGGGAGAAGAGGAGGAGAAGAGGGAGGGAGGAAGGAGATACTACAGTTTCAAAGTAATCAAATATCAGAAGGAACATTTCTTCACTTCTGTTGTATCCTGTTGGTTGCACAGATCAACTCTGATACAACATGGGAGAAGAGTATACAAGGACATGAATACTAAGAGATCGCAGGCCATCCTAGAGACTAACTACTATGTACAGCAAAGGCTGATACAGGGCCAAGTCCTAGTTCACTCTCCAAAGTTTGGAGGGAGCCATCTGTCAGAAGAGAGAAGGGGGAGAGGAGAGGACAAGGAGAGGAGAGGGAAGATGAAGAGAACACAACTGCTTTCCACAGGAAAGTCTGACACTTGGGAACATGTCATATCATGATCTCCTCGAATGGGAACTTGGGTCATTGGCCATCACCCTCTTCAACAAAGAGGGTGATACCTCAGTTCTGGTTTTTTTCATCACTACCATTATTGCTATTACCCAATCCCCATGAATAAGCATGATATGATTCTGAAATCTGCAGAAGGACTTGCCATTTTCCTGAGGAGGAGAAAAGTATGGACTTGTAATAAGATGCACAGATGCCATTCAGATAGAAAACAACAGGTACCAAGGGGCTGTTTAGGTGAATACATGAGTTCTGACCTCAGGCTTTTTCCTCTCTTCCAACTATCTCTCGCCTCGTCAGAAGGTACAGACTCCAATCTCAGCTATGCATCTGACACAGCAGGGGCCCTTTGGGATTCATCCTAAACTGAGATGTCGGGCCCAAAGGGAACTAAGGCTTGGTCCCTGGACAGAGATGGAGCTGTGGTTCTTGCTTCTTTCACAGAAGGCAGAGGGGAATTCTGGGGCATTCTGTGTACCCTTTTCTTCCCCAAGGGAGGCAGATAGGATAGGACGTGGGTGAAGAGGGGAAACAAGATAAGAGAGAAGACTAACTCTTGGATTTTTCTTTTGGCAGATAGTCCAATATTTATGATTTTTGCCATGGGTTGTGCTACTGAAACTGTCCTCAACTTGAGGAATATAAGTATATTGAATAACATAAAAATCCGTACCAACTGTACAGAACAAAGCAATGGAGATCCCCACTGATGTTCATCACCTCATCAATCTTGACTGGTCCCTTCTTGCTCAAAGTCTTGCTTTGAAGTTTGCACACTTCCAAGCTCATAATTCTACAAACCTGAAAAAGTTGGAGTCCTCTGATGTCTCCCCTCCCCAACATTCTCCAGACATTGCAGAATTAAGTTGCTGATATTTCCTTAAGTATGTTTGTAATCTTTATTAGTAACTCAGGTTAAAAAAAATCTTATTGAAGGGGGGTCTCTGGGTGGCTCAGTGGTTGGCACCTGCGTTTGGCGCAGGGAGTGATCCTGGAATCCTGGGATCTAGTCCTACATCAGGATCCCTGCATGGAGCCTGCTTTTACCTCTGCCTGTGTCTCTGCCTCTCTCTCTCTCTCTTTTTGTGTCTCTCATGAATAAAAAAATAAATTAAATATATTTTAAAAAAATCTTATTCATTCATCTAATGGATTCTTTCTTCAACCCAAGTAATAAGTAAGGAAATATTAGATAGCATCTCAGGCTGTGTCCCACAAGTCAGGGGCAGTCACAACCATTCTTCATGTGATGCCATGAGGAAGCAGGGGTCAGGAATAACCCTTACAGGATCCAAACTATGATGTCCTCATGGTGCTGAACACAATGGACACCGTGATACCTGCTCATATGGATCTCTTGATTCTCCAAATTCAGTTTCCTACAGGGTGCAGTAAGTTGCATAAAAGAAAAGAATACCTCACACGTAATGATGACCTTCTGGGAAGCAATCTGTTGTCTGTATCGTGCTGGGGCCCTCGCACTCTATAAGCTTATCTGAGCCTGAAATCTACATAGACTGTGGCTTTCTCCTTGGGACTATGTCTCCATTTTCTCTTCCCTGGGCTTTTGAGCAGGCAGCGTGCAGAGTTTATATGTCCAGGACTCGTTTTATGCATATTCTCACTGTGTGCTCAGCACAGTGATGGAAACTGCAAAAGACACAGGGTTCTCCCTCAGGGATAAGGAGCTAATACACAGAGAATGATGAAAGGATTGCATGTAACTGCACGGAATTCTAAGCACAAATAATCAGAGGGGCAGGAAAATTCAGGGAGGAAAAAGGAAGTAGAGTCAAAACTGGTACACAAAGGTGGTAAACTGAGACAGGGCTTGAGGAAGGAGTGTGTATGAAAGTGAAGTTCCCACTGGGGAAATGGTAGGCTAAAAAATGGTTAAACAGCAAAGTCCCCAGAAAGGCAGTAAATCAAAATAGAGCCTACACAGGAGACCTTTGATAAGGAAACCCTTAGGGTAATAATGGGAAATCCTGTGCTGATTCAACTCCAAGGAGGTCACATCAGCTCAAGTGGGCTGGTGTTGCTGTTACCACCACATACGTTTTACAAAGAAAAAGTGGCAACAGGATGGAGACTCTAACCCAAATTGTCAATTTACAATCTGGGACTTTATTCTCTGTGCCATCCTGCCTCTCAACCAATAACCAAGTCCTGGACACATCAGTCAGCTTGGACTACCACAACAAAGTAACATGAACAAGGTGGCTTAAGCAATAAAAAATTACTTTTCTCAGTTTTGGAAGCTGGAAGTTTGAGACCAGGGTGCCATCAACACTGTTGTCTTCTGAGGTCTCTCTCTTGGGCTGTCTTCTCCCTGTGTCTTCACATGATCCTTCCTCTACATGTGTCTGCTATATATTGGATGTTTGTGCACCCTACCCCCAAGCAATGGTATTGGATAGTGGGGACTTTCAAAGCTTGCCACCCTCATGAATAGCATCAGTGCCCTTATAGAAGAGGCTCCACAGAGCTCCCTTGCCCCTTCCACTGTGTGAGGACACAATGAGATGGCTGTCTATGAACCTGGAAGAGAATCCTTAACAGACATTGAGTCTGCTGGTCCAAGTCTGGAGCTTGGTCTTGGTCTTCCAGGCTCCAGAACTGTGAGAAATAAATTTCCATTGTTTATAAGCCATCGGTTGTGTGTTATCTGGTTGTAACAGTTCAGATGGACTAAGGCAGTGTCTGTGTCCCAATCATCTATTATAAGGATATCAGTCTGATTGGATCAGGGCCCACTATAGTGACCTCATCCTAAAAGGCTATGTCTCCAAATACAGTAAAGTTCTGAGGTATTGAAGACTAGAACTCCAACATATTAATTTTGGCAGAACACAACTCAACCCATAGCAAAGGGTTATAGAGTAAATGACTTTAGGCATTGAGAAAAACTTTTCAACTATTGCTCCCGTATGAAGTGGTTGGCACAGTGTTAATACACAGTGTATACTTAATAGGTATAACCCATTATTCTTTTTCTTCTCTGCATCCTTCTCATCTATGCCCATTACCTTCCCATTTCTTTTCCCCAATTTTCCTTTCATTTTTCTACTGATTATTTCCCTGTTTTGCTACTCTTTCCCTGAACTTCATTCTCTTCTGGAATAAGCAACAGTCATACCTCCAAGAAAGCACGGCAGTCATTCATGGGTGTGGCAGCCAATTGATCACTATATTCTGTGGGTAAGAATATGGGGCTAGAGAGCAGCATCTGCATCTCAGGAGAGAGATTCCATGAGGTCAGGGGCCTCCGAAAGAACATAAGATTCCTAGGGATCATCAGCATTCTGAAAACTACAGAACACTTATGAAAGAAATTGAAGAGGACACAAAGAAATGGAAAAACATTCCATGCTCAAGGAGTGTAAAAACAAACATTGTTAAAATGTTTATGCTATCCACAGTAATTTACACATTTAGTGCAATCCCTATCAAAATATCACCAGCATGTTTCACAGAGCTGGAACAAATAACCCTAAAATTCCTATGGAACCACAAAGGACCCTGAATAGACAAAACGATCTTGAAAAAGAAAAGCAAAGCTGGAGGCATTGAGATTCCAGAATTCAAGCTGTATTACAAAGCTGTGATCATCAAGACAGTATGGTACTGGCACAAAAACAGACAGTGGACCAGAATAGAGAACTCCGAAATTGACCCACAACTTGATAGTCAACTTATCTTCAACAAAGCAGGAAAGAATATCCAATGGGAGAAAGACGGTCTCTTCAACAAATGGTGTTGAGGGAACTGGACAGCTGCATGCAAAAGAATGGAACTGAACCACTTTCTTACACCATACACAAAAATAAGTTCAAATGGATGAAAGATCTAAATGTGAGACAGGTGACAGGCACTGAGGTGGGCACTTGACGGGATGAGCACTGGGTGTTATTCGATATGCTGGCAAATTGAACACCAATAAAAAAATAAATTTATAAAAAAAATAAATGTGAGACAGGAAACCATTAAAATCCTAGAGAAGAACACAGACAGAAAACTCATTGACCTTGGTCTTAGCAACTTCTTAGTGGACAGGTCTCTGGAGGCAAGGGAAACAAAATCAAAACTGAACAATTGACACTTCATCAGGATAAAAAGTGTCTGCACAGTGAAGGAACCAGTCAACAAAACTAAAAGGCACCCTATAGAATGGGGGAAGATGTTTGTAAATGACGTATCTGACAAAGGGTTCGTATCAAATCTGCAAATGATTTATCAAATTCAACACCCAAAAAATAAATAATCCAGTTAAGAAACGGGCAGAGGGCACGAATAGACACTTTTCCAAAGAATAAATATAGATGATTAATAGACACATGAGAAGATCCTCACCATCACTCGTCATCAGGGAAATACAAATCAAAACCATGATGAGATAGTACCTCACATGTCAGAATGGCTTAAATTAACAAGACAGGAAACAACAGGTGTGGGGAAAGGGAAACCCTTTTACAATGTTGGTGGGAATACAAACTGGTGCAGCCACTCTGTAAAACAGTATAAAGGTTCCTCAAGAAGTTAAAAATAGAACTACCCTATGACCCACCAGTTACACTAGCAGGTATTTACTGAAAGTGTACAAAATACTGATTCAAAGGGATACATGCACCCTAATGTTTATAGCAGCAACATCCACAATAGCCAAACTATGGAAAGAGCCTTAATGTCCATTGACAGATGAATGGATAAAGAAGCAGCAATATATATATAATTATATATATAAAATATTACTCAGCTATCAAATAGAGTGAAATCTTGCTATCTGCAGCAGCATGGGTGGAGCTAGAACCTATTATGCTAAGTGAAATAAGTCAGATAAAGACAAATACTATGATTTCACTTATATGTGGAACTTAAGAAAGAATACACATGAACATGGGGGGAAAGAGAGGGAAACCATAAAAATGAATGTTAACTATGAAGAACAAACTGAGGGTTGCTGGAAGGAGGTGGGTAGGTGGGGATGGGTTAAATAGGTGATGGGTATTAAAGGGGGCACTTGTTATTAAGAGCATGGGGTATTGTGTGTAAGTGATGAACCACTAAATTCTACTCCTGAAACACGTATTACACTGTATATTAACTAACTGGAATTGAAATAGAAACGAAGACTATAAAAAAAGGAGGAGGAAGAGGAGGAGGAAGAAGAAGAAGTGAGTTATAATTTATAGGGTTTCATCCCAGGTAAGGAAATGTCAAATAGGTTTCTGCATAAATGATAGCAGACCCATTGCATATGTGACATTGAGTCAGTGTTAAGGAGGAAAAGTCAATGAGACTTGAGCTCCCCAGGCGCTACCTGAGCGGGGAAGTGAAGCATTTTCCTCCAAGAAAGACTTGGCCACCTCTGAAGATGAAACCACATGAGAAGGAACTAGTTTGGTCCAAAAGAAAAAGCACATCTTTGGATTTGTACTGTTATTTCATTCAGACCCACTACCTCAGCACTTTATACAGGGCACAGAAGCCAAAAGTAAATCAATTTAGCTTCATAAAAATACGTGAATACAAAATGCAAACATGCTATTTTTCCATTTAAAACACATGCAAAAAATCTATTAAAGAAATTTTTAAAATTCAGTAGGCTAAACAAAAATAAATGAGGTATCTGTTTCAGTTCTAACCTGTTTCTTCCATCCTGCAAACAGAGCCTCTGTAGACAGAGGAGTACACAAGTGGCCAAGAGGGGACACAAAATTCAAAAGAGAGAACACACACACACACACACACACACACACACACACACACACGGAGAGTAAAACCCAGGCATGTGTGTAGGTAAAAGAGGCAGTGAAGTACTATCAGGATGGGGAAACAAACAGAAGGGAAAAGTAGGGATGAATTTATATTAAAGAATGTCTCCATCTTGTGGTCATTATGGTGTAACCACTAATTAAGTCAAGTTTTATTTCCATTTATTCATCCATCCATCTTTCTGTGCATTTATTCACCAACCTAACTGGTACTTTCCAGTTGTGGCAGGCACTGTTCTGAGTGTTAGGGCTAGAGTAGTGAACAAAATTCCCTGCCTTTCTGTAACTTCCATTCTGGTTAGAGTTTACATTAATTAAACAACTATAATGTGTGGTATGTTACATCAGAAAAACAGGGGCGGGTATATCAGAAGCTGTTGGGGGAGGCAGTCAGGATTTTGATCAGGGTGACTTTCAGTAAGTCCTCAGTGAGGTGGGAGAAGGGCCTGAGGAGAGGGAAAGAGGGACGCCCCAGTTGTGTGGGGAGGGAACATCCAGGAAGAGGGAACAGTCAGTGCAAAGGCTTTGAGTGGAAGGCTAAGGCTGGTGCTCAAGAAGGGTGAAAAAACCATCTGGGGCTGTAGTGTGGTGAGCAGGGAGGTGAGTGACTAGGTGAACTTCTAGAAGAACCAAGAGAAGAACAAGGAGGTGAGGAAGGAAGGAGGCAGCACAAGGAAGAAGACCAGGTTTGGTCTGGTCATACAGGCTTTGGTTTTGGTGCTGAGTGAGGTAATGGAGGATTCTGAACCTGGGAGGGATGAGATAGGACATGTTAACTCTGGCTACTCAGTTAGAGGAGCCTCCAGGGAACCCAGACTGGTTAGGGCCACTGTGGTTCTACAGGTGAGAAATGGGGTAGGCTTGGATCAAGGCTATGGGGATGGTAAAAATGGTAATATTCTAGATACATTCTGAAAGAAGATTCAACAAGGTTTTTGTAGTGTAAGTGCCTGAAAATCAGCTTTTGATTGATGAGGCATACATTTCCAAGACATCTATTTTGAATAAACATATTGCCAGCTATATGATACAACTACTGCTAAAACAACTAGATAAGAAAAGGAACCAGGGTGTCCCATCTGAGTTTCCTTTTTAGAAAGTCCTTGGCAATCTAGATTATTGACCACTTAAGGAACTCTGCTATCACCTCTTGTGCCCTAATTCCTGCTCTGTTTTAAATTTATGAGTAAAGAGTAAAGCCAAGAAATCCTAGGTAGCCTACCCTCAATCTCAGTAAGGAGAGTACCCAGGTCTGTAATCTCTATCTGACACCTTGCTTGATGGCTCTTGGGCATGCCATATGCCTTCCAAGATCTCTGAGTAATAAATTTCTTTTTTCAAAGTCCCTTGATAGTTGTTGCTGAGATACATCTTCCAATAATAATAAGAGCCACAAGGGCCATGCCAACCACAATATTGGCTCTCGATGGGAAAATGTCTGTGGGGACTTGCCATAGGTAGTGGGGGCCCAAGTGAGTGCCTCAGGCATTCCAAGCTAATAATATCACTATCAATAGGCTAAGAAGGACACAGAACAAAAACTACAGGAGTTCATGATTACTAGACAGCCCTTCAAAAAATATTAGAAAGGAAGAATGCTCACCATTTGCTTCAATGTGGATGGAACTGGAGGGTATTATGCTGAGTGAAGTAAGTCAATTTGAGAAGGATAATCATTATATGGTTTCACTCATACAGGGAATAAAAGAAACAGTGAAAGGAATTATAGGGGAAAGGAGAGAAAATGACTGGGAAAAATTAGAGAGGGTGGCAAAACATGAGAGACTTCTAACCCTGGGAAATGAACAAAGGGTTGCAGATGGGGAGGTGGGCAGGGAGGGGGATGGGGTGACTGGGTGATGGGCACTGAGGGGGGCACATGACAGGATAAGCACTGGGTGTTATACTATATGTGGGCAAGTCAAACTTCAATTAAAAAAAATATATATTAGAGGGCTCTCCTTGAGCGGGAAGGAAAGACTAAAAGTAACAAAGACAAGAAAGGACCAGAGAAATCTCCAGAAACAATGACAAAACAAGTAATAAAATGGCACTAAATAAATATTTATGAATAATTACTTTGAATGTAAATGGACTAAATGCTCAAATCAAAATACATAGGGTGTCAGAATGGACAAAAACAAACAAACTAGATCCAACTCTATAGTACCTACAACATACTTATTTGAGATGTGAAGACACCTGCACATTGAAAGTGGGGTGACGCAGAAATATTTATCACACAGACGGATGTCAGAAGAAAGTTGGAGTAGCAATACTCAGATCAGATAAACTAGATGTTAAAACAAAGATTAACAAGAGACAAAGAAGGATATGACACCATATGATAATAAAGGAGACAATCCAACAAGAAGATCTAACCACTATAAATATTTATGCACCCAATGTGGGAGCAACCAAACATATAAAACACTTAATAAAAATATAAACTATATATATAAATGTATATATATAAACAACACAACAAAAATTAATTAATTGATTATAATACAATATTACCCCAAAGATACAGAAGCAATGAAACGCCGGGACACCTGCAACCTGATGTTTCTAGCAGCAATGTCCACAATACCCAAACTGTGGAAGGAGCCTCGGTGTCCATCGAAAGATGAATGGATAAAGAAGATGTGGTTTATGTATACAATGGAATATTACTCAGCCATTAGAAATGACAGATACCCACCATTTGCTTCAACGTGGATGGAACTGGAGGGTATTATGCTGAGTGAAATAAGTCAATCGGAGAAGGACAAACATTATATGGTCTCATTCATTTGGGGAATATAAATAATAGTGAAAGGGAGTAGAAGGGAAGGGAGAAGAAATGTGTGGGAAACATCAGAAAGGGAGACAAAACATAAAGACTCCTAACTCTGGGAAACAAACTAGGGGTGGTGGAAGGGGAGGAGAGTGGGGGGTGGGGGTGAATGGGTGACAGGCACTGAGCGGGGCACTTGACGGGATGAGCACTGGGTGTTATTCTGTATGTTGGCAAATTGAACAACAATAAAAAATAAATTTATTATTAAAAAATGAAAATAAAAAAATAAAATAAAATAAAATCATGAATGAGAAAGGAGAGATCACCACCACCACCAAGGAAATACAAACGATCTTTAAAACTCATCCTGAGCAGCTATACACCAATAAATTGGGCAATCGAGTAGAAACTGACGCATTTCCGGAAAACCACAAACTACCAAAACCGGAACAGGAAGACACAGAAAACCTGAACAGGCCAATATCCAGGGAGGAAACTGAAGCAGTCATCATCAAAGATCTCCCAAGACACAAAAGTCCAGGGCCAGATGGCTTCCCTGGGGAATGCTATCAAACGTTTAAAGAAGAAACCGTACCTATTACTACTAAAGTGGTTCCGAAAGATAGATGGAATGCTTCCAAACTCGTTCTTGGAGGCCACCATCACCTTAAGTCCAAAAGCAGACAAAGATCCCACCAAAAAAGGAGAGTTATAGACCGACAGTCCTCACGAACACGGATGCAAATATTCTCAAGACACGAGCCGATGGGATCCAACGGTACATTAAGAAGTTACTCACCATGACCAGGTGGAATTTATACCAGGGATGCAAGGCTGGTTCAACACTTGGAAAGCACGCCACGTGACTTAGCAGATCTGCAAGAGAAGAAACAAGAACCAGACGATCCTCTCAAGAGATGCAGAGAAAGCATTTGACAAATACGGCATCCATTCCTGATCCAAACGCTTCAGAGTACAGGGATAGAGGGAACGTTCCCAGCATGTCCAAAGCCATCTACGGAAAGTAAAGCCCTCAGCAAATTATCATCCTCAATGTGGAAACACTGGGAGCCTTTCCCTGAAGATTGGGAACGAGAGACAGCGATGTCCACTCTCACCATGGCTACTCACATACTACTAGACGTCACGGCCTCAGCAATCAAGCGACAGAAAGAAATAAAAGGCATTCAAATCGGCAAAGAAGTAGTCAAACTCTCCCTCTTCGCCGATGACATGATACCGTACCTGGAAAACCCAAAAGACTCTTCCCCAAGATTGCTGGAACTCCTACAGCAAGTTCAGCAGTGTGGCAGGATACTGAATCAATGCCCAGAAATCAGTGGCCTCTCTCTATGCCAACGATGAGACCGAAGATAGAGAAATGAAAGAGTCAGTAACATTTACAATTGCACCCAAAAGCATGAGGTACCTAGGAATACACCTAACCAGAGAGGTAAAGGATCTCTACCCAAAAAACTACAGAACACATCTGAAAGAAATTGAGGAAGACACAAAGAGATGGAAAACTACTCCATGCTCCTGGATTGGAAGAATTCATATACTGGGAAAATGTCCACGTGACCCAGGGCAATTTACACATGGAACACAATCCCTATCATCAGAAATATCACGGGCTCTCTTCAGAGAGTTGGAACAAATCATCGGAAGATTAGTGTGGAATCAGAAAAGACCCCAAATGGCGAGAGCAATATTAGAAAAGAAAACCACAGCTGGCGGCATCACAATGCCGGATTTCAGGTTGTGCTACAAACCTGTGCTCATCAAAGACAGTGTGGTACAGGCACAAAAACAGACACACAGATCAATGGGACAGAAGAGAGAAATCCAGAAGTGGACCCTCAACTCTATTGTCAAGACCATATATTCGACCAAGCAGGAAAGACCATCCACTGGAAAAAAGACAGTCTCTTCACTAAAGGCTGCTGGGAATGTTGGACAGCCACACGCAGAAGAATAAAACTGGACCATTCTCTCACACCGTACACAAAGATAAAACTCAAAATGGATGAAGGATGTAAATGTGAGACAAGATTCCATCAAACTTCTAGGGGAGAACACAGGCAACACCCTGTTTGAACTTGGCCACAGCAACTTCTTGCAAGATACATCCATGAAGGCCACAGAAACAAGACCAAAATGAATCATTCATCAAGATGAGAATCTTCCGCACAGCAAAAGAAACACTCAACAAAACTAAAAGACAAACCTCCAGAATGGAAGAAGATATTTGCAAATGACCTGTCAGATAAAGCGTGAGTTATCCAAGATCTCTAAAGAACTTATTCAACTCAACAGCAAAGAAACCAGGAGTCCAACCCTGAAATGGGCAAAAGACACGAACAGAAATGTCACACAGGAAGACATAGACATGGTCAACAAGCACACGAGACAATGCTCCACATCACCGGGGTCACGGAAATACAGATCGAAAGCACAATGAGATACCACCTCACACTGGTGAGAATGGGGAACAAAAAACCAGACAGGAAACAACAAATGTTGGAGAGGATGTGGTGAAAGGAGAATGCTTTCAAAATTCAAAAATTTCAGAAATAGCCATACTCACCTGATAGGGACCAAGGGGGGGCTGGCGTGCTCCCGGCAAGCCTGGGGAGATTGGGAAGGGGGAAGAGGGAAGGGGGGCAGGGGCGGAAGGAGTAAGGGAGTAAGGGGGGCAGGGGTGGAGGGGGAGGGGGCGGAAGGGGGAGAAGGAAGAGCCAAGGACCTTCGCGGGGTTCCTGGGGCACAGCAACCCAGGCCCTCAAGCCACCACCCCAAGGCCGTGCCCTGACGGTGGACGGTGCCTGCATCTAAACCCCTGTGAGCGCATGCGGAAGGGTTCGGCACCCTCCCTGAGCCTCAGTGGAAAACCGTGTGCAGGTGCTTCAGAGAGGTAACAACCGATCTGCCCTGCGATCCAGCAGGTGCACTGGTGGAGGTGTGACCCAAAGGTACAGATGCAGGGAAATGCCGTGACACCCGCACCCCGAGGTTTAGAGTGGCAACACCCACAACAGCCACACTACGGAAGGAGCCTTGGTGTCCATCGAAAGATGAATGGATAAGGAGGGCGAGTGGTCTCTGCACACAATGGAAGATTACTCAGACATTAGAAATGACAAACACCCACCATTTGCTTCGACCTGGATGGAACCAGAGGGTATGACGGCTGAGTGAAAGAAGTCAATCAGCGAAGGACAAACATCATATGGTCTCATTCTTCTGGGGAGGATGAGAAAAAAATAGTGAAAGGGAATAGAGGGGAAAGGAGAAAAAATTGAGTGGGAGATGGCAGAAAGGGAGACCGAACATGAGACAGTCCTAACCCTGGGAAACGAACAAGGGATGCAAGAAAGGGAGGAGGGCGGGGGGCTGGGGGTGACTGGGTGATGGGCACGGAGGGGGACATTTGATGGGATGAGCCCTGGGGGGTTATGCTCTATGTTGGCAAAATGAACCCCAATAAGAAATACACCTAGAAACAAACACACAAACCTCCCGAGACACAAAAGTCTGGGGCCAGATGCCTTCCCAGGGGAATTCTATCCAACGCTTCAAGAAGAAAGCATACCTGTGCTACTAAAGCTGCTCCGAAAGATAGAAAGAGATGGAATACTTCCAAACTCGTTCTTGGAGGCCAGTGTCACCTTAACTCCAAAACCCAAGACCCCACCCACCAAAAGGGAGAATTCTGGACCGATGTCCCTGATGAACACGGATGCACACCTTCTCCACAAGCTACGAGCCAACGGGATCCAACAGGACATTATTAACAAGTTACTCACCATGACCCGGTAGGCTTTATCCCCGGGGTGCAAGGCTGCTTCAGTACTCGGAGAGCACTCAAGGTGCTTCATCAGATCTGCAAGAGAGAAAACAAGAACCAGATGATCCTCTCAAGAGACGCAGAGGAAGAAGCATTTGACAAAATATGGCATCCATGGCAGATCCAAACGCTTCAGAGTACCGGGATAGAGGGAACGTCCCTCAGCATCTTCAAAGCCATCTACGAAAAGCCCGCAGCAAATTCTCATTCCCAATGGAGAAACACTGGGAGCCTTTCCCTGAAGACCAGGCACGAGATGGGGATGTCCACTCTCACCGCTGCTATTCTCAACAGAGTACGAGATGTCATGGCCTCAGCAATCAGGCAATGAAAAGAAATAAAAGGCATTCAAATCATCAAAGAAGAAGTTAAACTCCCTCTTCGCCGATGACATGATACCGTACCTAGAAAACCCAAAAGACTCCACCCCAAGACGGCTGGAACTCCTACAGCAAGTTTGGCAGTGTGGCGGGATACAAACTCGGGGCCCAGAAACCAGTGGCCTTTCTGTACGCAAACAATGAGACCGAGGAAAGGGACATCGAGGAAGGGGTCAATCCCATTTATACAACCGCAGCACCCAAAAAAAAGCATGAGCTACCTAGGAAGAAACCTAACCAAAGGGGTAAAGGATCTCTACCTGAAACACTGCAGAACATGTCTGAAACAAACTGAGAAAGACACAAAGAGATGGAAAAAGGTTCCATGCTCCTGGGTTGGAAGAATGGATATTGGGGAAAATGTCAACGTGATCCAGGGCAATTTACACAACTAGTGCAATCCCTCTCAGAAATACCACGGACTCTCTTCAGAGAGCTGGAACAAATCATCTGAAGACTTGTGTGGAATCAGAAAGACCCCGAATGGCCACAGGAATAGTAGCCAAGGTACCCACTGCGGGGGGGGGGGGGGGGGCGGGAGGAGGCAGCACAATGCCGGGTTTCAGGGTGTGCCACAAAGCTGTGACCATCAAGACGGTGTGGTACTGGCACAAAAACAGACATCAAGAATTTCTCTAAAGGCATCAGTGAAATTAATATTAAAGCATCTGGAAGCTAATTATTTTGAGAAGGGCATGTGGCACTAAGCTCAGGTCTGAATTTATGGATTTGGAACTGGTATTTAAGATGAAATATTTAATGGATAATGAAGCAAAGCATATTTGGTGACAGAAAATATCTAATACCTTGTGCCATGAATCCCTGACACAGTTTCAAATTTGTGCTTCTCTTGTGTTTTCTTGACCTATAAAATGTTACGTGGAGTTATTCACTGAACTTAACTCATGACACATCCGTAAACCCAAGCTTGCCAAAATATTTTAGGTGGGTATGTGGAGGGCAAGGGACGCTGAGGACTCCTGGGTCCATATACATGCACACCTATACACCAGCATCAGCGCTCTTTCTTCAGCAAAATTACACTTCCTTCCCATTTTTGTTTCCAAACAATGGGCTAAAGAGAGTAAAACCAAAATATAAACATGTTGAGGATATCTTTTATTATACACAGAAGTATCTTAGTATGCTGGGAAACAATAGTATACATTATACCAATTGGCTTTGAAAAATCAAGTCGCTGACTCTTCATCTAAACTCAAATATGTGAGATACACATCCCTGGTTTTGAGATTACTCCTTAAACTAGATCTTTACCTCAGAAGCATTCTGAAACAATAACATTTTGGGGATAATGCTAGGTAAATTTAACGAAATGAATGCTAGGTCTTTAGCCACGCTGGATCTGAACCATTTAAAGTATTAGAAGATTTACTAACAATATGTTTATACCAATATTTTATTAGTGAGTTTGCTTGGTATTATTAAGCTAGCCTACATTGGGTTTCTCCAGAACAGGCCCTGAGACTAGGACCAAGGCTAGGAGTTTATTTGGAAGACTATCTCAGGAAACATTGGCGGAGGAGGGGACAGTGAGCCAGGGAAGGGAAGGAAGCCAGTAGATGAATTTATGAGTATGTTATAGCTGTGGGGAACTTGGGCTCATTTCCACTGTGCTACTCTGGGAAGTGGTGTAGAGCAGACCCGAGAGTTGTCTCACCCAAAGGATAAGAAAGATGGAGGGCTTAGCCACTAGCTCCCATCTGTCATGAGTTTGAGGCTGTTCCCAGGGATGTCAGCTCCCTGGCACTTCCAGCCCACCGGGCACCAAGAATGCTCCTGTGGGGAGAGCTAAGGGATGCAGGTATTGGCAGCAGAAAGCTTATCAGCATGCATAGGGATGTTGAGTGACAAGGGGATATACATGGTGTGCCAAAATCACCTACTCAGAGGCATAACTGTTTATAAACACACTAATAAAGCTTCTTTTTAATGGGAGGAAACCAAAAGGCCAGCAACTGAGGGTGGAAAGATAGGAGAAGCATCAATTGTAACCCTTCTGATAGCAGTCCTACTCTCTTCCCACACAGGATCCTCCTTGACCCCCAGGCAATCCCTGGAGGTCAGACTAAAGGAAGCCTGAGAACATTTTTTGCTTATCTTCTCAGCAGATATTGGGAGCAGGTCAAGGAAGAAGCTTTACAGAGCACAGCAAGAGAATGCGATGCTTTTCTAGTCAATGGTAACTTAAGAGTTTATATTCCGAAGAAATTATATACTTCTATATATTATTAGGCTGTTTACATTTTATTGTTTTATTATGTTTATGTTTATATGTTCATGTTTTATTTATTTATTCATGAGAGACATAGAAACATAGGCAGTGGAGAAGCAGACTCTCTTCAGAGAGCCCGCTGTGGGACTCGATCCCAGGACCACCACCTGAGCCAAAGGCAGAAGCTCAACCACGGAGCCACCCAGGTGTCCAGAAGTATTTCTTTCTCATGCTGTACACTGTAATCACCCTATTTCTCTACAGGCTTGAAAGCCACAGGATTATCCCTTCAAAGGAAAATACTGAAGCTGAGGTGCTTACTGTTCTTCAATAAAATTTCCACGTGGTACTCCCTTTTAGATTTTATGGTATGCCCCTGTCTCCACAGGAGTCCCAGCCCTACGAGCTTCTGTACCCGGTAACATCAAAATGAATGAGCAACTACGACTTGGGCTGTTTGTATTTCCAAAAGTGGGAATTGGAGGAGGGTAAAGGAAAAGTTTTCCCTGCCTTAAGGTTCAAGGGCACTGCGAAAAGACAGTGGCTGATGCTGATTCTGGAAAACTGTTTCTCATAGAGCTTTCAGGCTGATTTCCTCAACTCCTAACTTTTTGGGAGGAAGGATTCCTTTCAATAAGGTGAGGACTAGATAAGGTGTAAGTAGCTAACTAGAAAAGGGTGGTAGATAGTAAGTGTTGTGGACAAGGGAACCACGTGTGAAAAATACATTAGGCCAAAGGGATAAGCTCATGAAAACACGCTCAATATCTTTAGTCATTACAGAAATGCAAATTAACACTAAATTGAGATACTACTTTACATCCACTAGAGTAGCTAAAAATTCTTTTTTAGATTTTGTTTATTCATGAGTGAGAGAGAGAGAGAGAGAGAGAGAGGCAGAGACACAGGTAGAGGGAGAAGCAGGCTCCATGCAGGGAGCCCGAAGTGGGACTCGACCCTGGGCTGAAGGCGGTGCTAAACCACTGAGCCACCCGGCTGCCTGAGTAGCTAAAATTTAAGACTGACAAATCCCAAGTGCTGATGAGGAGTCAGAGCAATTAGAACTCATATATACTGCTGATGGGAGTGTAAAAGTGTGGTACAGGGTGGGGTAGCCTCTTATAAAGTTAAACATATACCTACCTTATAGTCCAGCAGCTGTAGATCTAGGTCACTGTCCAAGATAAGTGGGAATATATCCTTCACAAAAGGATGTAAAGAATGCTCATAGCAGTTTTACTCAAAATAGCCCCAAACTGTAAACAACCCAAATGTCCATCAACATGAGGATGGGCAAACAAGCTGTGGTATTATTTTACCACTCAGTAATAAAAAGGATGCATTAGTGTACTGATCCCTGCAATGAAATGACTGAATCTCACAAGAGAAAAGAAGCCAGACACAAAAGGGTTTAGAAATACTGTATGCTTCCACTTATATGAAGTTCTAGAATAAGCAAAACTCACCTAAGGTGAGAAAAACCACTGGATGCTTTTGGGGGACTTGAGGAATTACCTGGGGACAGAGGAAGATTCTTTCAAGAGATGGAACTCTGGTAAGGGCACAGGTTACACAGGTGTATCTAGTTGTCAAAACAGTTCAATTATTTGTGCATTTCAGTGTATGTAAATTTTACCATAAAAACTCTAAAAAATAATAATAATCAAACAGAGGGGCTGGGGAGTGGGTGGTATAAATAAAACAAGAATGGTAGGATATTCATAGTTGAAGTTGAGTGATGAGTAAGTGGGGCTCATTACACTACTCTGTTTACGTTTGAAATTTTCTACACACACATAGGCATGCACACAACGTTAAAAACCCAGTAAGCAAGATCATCAAAAGGCTATTAGGCACCTGAAAATAATGCAGAATGGCTGAAGTGGAGAGTGTCTTTTCTACTCTTTCATCTAGTACAAATCTTCCAGACAGCAGCGGACTAAAGATAACAAATCTCTTAGTCACACATCACTTGAGAGCATGGACAGTTTCAATGATAAGCTAACATGAACAAAAAGCTATGGTGGAAAAACAGACATTTGTATCTCTTGTGTAAACATACCTTACCAAACATTGTTCCTTAAGGTACTTTGCAGCAGTTGGAACAAGAATTTAAACAGGAGCCATTTAGCTACCATGGAATATGGACATATTTACTGGTACAGGCTCAGACCAGCATAATCCCCTTTCTTAACCTGGTAAAGCTTCTGAAGTTGCAGTAACAAAAATCTAATTTTAAAAAAGTCACAAATGTCTTATAAATAAAAAATCATGTCTGAAAATATATAGTATGCCCAATAAATCATCAGTGATGAAAGTCACTTCCTACTTTAAAATAGATTAATGCCAATGTTGAGAACGTTTCATAAGGGTCGATGTTAAATTTCCTTCATCTTTTCTTTTTAAAGATTTTGTTTATTCATGAGAGAGAGAGAGGCAGAGACACAGGCAAAGGGAGAAGCAGGCTCCATGCAGGGAGCCGGACGTGGGACTCTTTCCTGGGTCTCCAGGATCAGGCCCTGGGCCGAAGGTGGTGCTAAACCGCTGAGCCACCCAGGGCCGCCCCAAATTTCCTTCATCTTAATGCAATACAGTTGTGTGTGTGTGTGTGTGTGTGTGTGTGTGTGTGAGAGAGAGAGAGAGAGAGAGAGAGAGAGAGAGAGAGCACTCAAGGTTTTGTATAGACTTGTTAGAGTGAATCACAGATTTCCTTTTAGGAAAAACTTAAAAGTTCCCTTTAATTTTGCAGATGAGAAAACCAGGGCAAATGAAGTCACTTATCCAAAATAACAAGAGGATAAGAAGTATAAGACCATAATTCAGCTTTTCTGATTTTTTCAAATTGAGATGGACCATTCTGCTTGCATATATGAATTTGAGATGAATATGAGATTCTTGGGCAGCCCCGGGTGGCTCAGCAGTTTAGCACCACCTTCGGCCCAGGGCATGATCCTGGAGACCTGGGATCTAGTCCCACGTTGGGATCCCTGCATGGAGCCTGCTTCTCCCTCTGCCTGTGTCTCTGCCTCTCTCTCTCTCTCTCTCTGCCTCTCATGAATGAATAAATAAAATCTTTAAAAAATTCTATTACTTGCATCCATATTGAATACTCCAGAGAACTTTATCTTGACAATTTACAGAATGTTATACAAACTCAGAATTGTTTAAAATGTTTCCAGTGAATTAGTAGAAATATACTTTCGCCCCATGGAGATTACCATATTGGAACATGATGACATCTTCAAAAGATTGTGGAAAATACAGCCAATTCACCACTTGCATATGCTTCCTGACCCAGTATCAGAGTAGATAGTGAACAACTCAAGACTTTTTAATTTTTTTTCTCACCCACATCTTTACTTGGGTGCCATCATACTCTTGATACCAGTTTGTTTTGTTATGTTTTAAAGTAGCATGTTACAATCCATTAGTGGTTGATGGAGTCAACTTAAGGGGAGACAATTAGCATTTTTAAAAATGAAATTAACTAGATTAGAAAATAGTGTACAACATATATAGTTAGGGAAGGACTATTTTGAGAAATTTTTGTTTCAGTCATATACATATGTGTGTACACTGGGTGACTATAAAACATTCATTACTGTCAATCACAGTCAAAAGCACTTGAGAGTGAATGACTCTCATAAGGTCTTGTGAGAACTTTAATGCTCTGATTACTTTTTTCTCAACTCACATGTTTGTTGTTGTCTACTACTTTAATGCTCATTTTTAGAACCACACAAATGAGACATTATTATCACTTATATTGTACAATGTCTGGATTTACCTACATGTTTGCTAATTTCTATGCATCTGTGAAAAAATTTTTTTTCTTTCTTAGAGAAGGGGGAGAGAGAGTGTGTTTGTGTATGAATGTAGGCAGCATAGGGGGCAGGGGCAGCGGGAGAGGAAGAGAGAGAGAATCTTAAGTATGCTCCATGCCCCATGTGGAGCCTGATGCAGGGCTTGATCCCACAACTCTGAGATCATGACCTGATCTGAAATCCAGAGCTGGATGCTTAAATGGCTGAGCCACAAGGCTCCCTTTTACTTTTTTGTATTGTGGCAAAATTCATAACCTAAAATTCACAATGTTAGCCATTTAAATGCATATAATTTGGTGACAGTACATACATGATGTTGTGCAACCATCACTTCTATCTGGTTCCAGAACATTTTTATTATCCCAAAAGGAAACTCCATGCCAATTAAGCAGTCACTTTGCATTCCTTCCTCTCCCAAGCCAATGACAACCAGTAATCTTCTGTCTCTTTGGATCTGCCTATTCTGGATATTTCGAATGGAATCATACAATATGTGACCTTCTGTGCCTGGCTTCTTTCACTCAGCATAATGTGGTTATTGTGAATAGTATCACTATGAGCATTTGTGTACAAGTATCTGTTTGAATACTTGTTTTCAATTTAGGGGGGGATATAACTAGAAGTGAATTTGCTGTTTCATATGGCAATGCTATGTTTAACTTTTGAAGGAACCACCAACATTTTTTCCATAGAAGCTGCACCATTTAAAATTCTCACAAGCAACGTGCAAGGGTTCTAATTTCTCTACCTTCTACCCAACACTTGTTTTTTTTCTATTAAAAAAAATTATAGCCATCCCACTAAGCATGAAGTGGGCATCTCACTGCAGTTTTGATCTGTATTTCTCTAATGACTAATGATGTTGAACATCTTTTCATGTGTTTGTTGGCCATTTGTGTATCTTCTTTGGAAAATGTCTATTCAATTCTTTGTCTCCATTTTTTAACTGGGTTGTCTTTTCATTGTTCAGTTGTATAATTTCTAAATTCTGAATACTAGACACAAGATTTATATGATTTACAAATAATAGCTTCCATTCTGTAGGTTCTTTCCCTTTTTTTGGGGGGGGGGTTCTTTCAGTTTTTGATCACGTCCTTTGAAGCACAAAAATCTTCAATTTTGAAGTTCAGTATTTTTTGTTTGTTTGTTTGTTTGTTGCTTGTGCTCTTTGTGTTGTATCTTAGAAACCATCCCCAAATCCACGATCATGGAAACTTACCCCTATGTTTTCTTCCAAGGGTATTTTTTTTTTCTTCCAAGGGTATTATCCTGAAAACTTGTTTCTAGAACCATTTTTCTTTTTAAGGTACATTCTTTTTTTTAAAAGATTTATTATTTGAGAGAGAGCGGGGGGAAGGGCAGAAGGATATGGAAAGAGAGCCTTAAGCAGACCCCATGCTGAGCGTGGAGCTGATCTCCAGACCCTGAGATCATGATCCCAGCCAAAACCAAGTGTCAGGTACTTACCTGACTGTGTCACCCAGGCGTCAAAAAGAACATTCTTTAAAAATACCTTTAATAAGGTTTCTTGGTTGCAAATGCAATCTATCTTTATCTGAAAGTGTCTTTACTGCCTTTGTCCTTGAAAAATAGTTTTGTTAAATCCATGAATCTAGCTTGACCGTCATTTTCTCTTCAGAACGCTGAAGATATTCCACTGTGTTCTGGTTTCCATTGTTGCTACTGAGAAACTGATACCTACTTGCCCTCCTTATTATTTACTTTTTTCCCCTCTGCCTACTTTTAAGATCTGCTCTTTGTCTTTGCTATTCTTTGGTTTTACTATCATACATCTGGGTGTGACTTTCCTTTTATCTATTTGGACTCTTGTTTCCTCTATTTGTGGATTCATGTCCTTTTGTCAGTCTGGGGAAGATCTTAGCCCTTCTATGTTCAAATATTGCCTTTTTTCTATCTCCCCTTTCTGGAACTCAAATTATATATATTACTCATTATGCCCTCCATATAGCTTAATGTCTCTTCTGTATTTACTGCCTTGTCTCTATGTAGTACAGCCTGACTATTTCTTTCAGATTTAACTCCATCTTCAGCTGCATATATTCCGCTGTTTAACACATCCACTAAGCTATTAGTTTTAATAATTATCTGTTATTTATAAATGTTTTTTTTTTCAAATGTGCCTGGTATTTTTATTAGATTTGCATTTTGACCCTTTTTCATTTATTATTCCATCTTTAATTTCTTTTTTTTGAGAATCTTTAATTTCTTAAAACACTTGACCCATAATTATTTTATACTATTTGATGATTTCAATATCTATAAATTCCCAAGAACCTCAATGTGTTGTTCTTGTTTTCCCCTGACTTTCATTCATTAGTATTCATGTTAATTTCTTATTATATTTGAATGTATTTAATTTTAACAAATCTGAAGGCTTCAACTGGGGATTTGAATTTGTTTCTTTATAGATCTAGGGCCGGGAGGAAATTGATCTGGGAGCACTCTAGCCTCCCCTTTAAAGACTCTGGCTTAAGGGAAGTTTCACTCTCCACAGAAGGTCCATAATTTTAAAGGTCACATAGTTAAATAACATCTTAAATTTACAGACAAATGACTCAGATTATAGTTTTAAGCAATTTATCCCAAGGTCACACAGCTACTCTAATAAATCGTGGGAGTAGACCCAAAGTCTCCTGACTACAAGTCATGCTCATGTAATACACCACATTCTACCACTGAATTGATTTGATACGAATTGTTCAAGTTTTTGACATTGCATACCAAAAAGGAGGGAAAAATGCTCTCTTTGAATTAGTTGTTTTCTTCCTCACCTTTTACAGAACTGATGACTTCATATGTAAGCTTGTTTGCTGAAAGCAGCACAAATTTTTGATGAATATAAATCATCTGTTGTGGATTAAAAAATAATTTCTGCTGTAATAACAAAAATCTCTTCTTTCTTTTTCTTTTATTTTGGTGATAATTCAACTCCTAACTTCAGTCGATAAGGATGGATACTGCCCAAGAGTAAATGAGAAACACAGTTCTAGTAAGAGCTCAGGAAAAAGCTGATTTGTGTGTCAGAGTCAAGGTGTCCCAGAGCTATAAACAGAAAATGTATGATGAATGAGGTTAAGAGGGAAAGGAAGAAATGTCCATGTGTGAAGGGGGGCAGGGTGAGATTTGAAATTCCAGATGTATATGCTTAGCAGATTTTGGGGTGGATTTTAAAGGGATAAAGACTAATGCACATAAATTAAAAAAAGCAAAAGATCAAGAGCCAGTAATCAGAGAAGTCAGAGGCTGAAGAAGCAGCCTACTTGAAGTGCAGTCAAAATGCAGTGATGATTATTGTAAGCAAAGAACAGGAACAAAGAGAAGATTACAGTATAGGGACCGAATCTGTAAATCAGACGTATTTGGTGATCTTTCATGCCTTTTTTTTTTTTCATTTTGGAATCCTCCTGCTATAGTAGGAAGATCCTTTCTCACACAAATAATTCAAGCCATTTAGTATTCCAAGAGGTTCCCAGTAAGGTACTACCAGCAAAGCTGAAATTTGAAATATATATAAATATAAATATAAATATTAATACACACACACATATACACAATATCTAGATTTATCTGTGAGGTTGGTGGATGATGAGGGGTCGTATCAACCAATCATTTACACATGTGAGATGTTAAGACCTCTGAGATTCCAGTCAGTCAACAGACATATGGGGTAGATACTGAGTGTGGACCATGGTGGGGCATAGCCCCAAGAAGACATCTGTTCCTGTCACTCACTTGGTGACCTTGGGTCATTTACTTCAATTCTCGAAGGCCCTATATTCTTATCTGTAAAATGTGGATAACATGACATATCTCATAGAGTTGTTATGAGGATGAAAAGGTCAGAAAGATGAAGCAGCACAGAGCCTGGCATATATGAGCCCTTACCTGAAATTGATGACCACTGTGTTCTTTCAGAAAGGCCCTGTTGCCAGCCCCCTCACACATGCTATCTCCTCTGGCACCGCACAGCACATCAACATTGCCTTTCCCCAGTGACGACCCCTCTCAAGTCCTGCAGCCTGAGACCTCAGAATTGTTCTGGTTATACTGCTCTTCTATGAATTTTGTCAGAGCAAACCAACCTTCTCGGAGCATTTTCACATATAAGCTTAGAGCACAGTCTATTTTTCTTCTACAACTGAGGATTCATCCTGGATTTTTCAAATACATAAAACTCCAGATAGAACTCCAAACAAGGGGATCCCTGGGTGGCTCAGCAGTTTAGTGCCTGCCTTTGGCCCAGGGCGTGATCCTGGAGTCCTGGGATCGAGTCCCACGTCAGGCTCCCGGCATGGAGCCTGCTTCTCCCTCCTCCTGTTTCTCTGCCCCTCTCTCTCTCTCTCTCTCTCTCTCTCTCATAAATAAATAAACAAATAAATCTTTTAAAAAAAAGAACTCCAAACAAAAGGTGATGAAAGGAGATATTTTGATAATCCATGGTATGATAACATTACACTGAATACCATCTGCTGTAAATACTTCAGCCTTCTGCGGTGTCCAGATGAAAGAAATGTGTCAGGCTGTGCTTCTTCAGTGGGTAACTCTGGAAAGTTTTGCTAAACTTTCATCCAAAATAGGAAGAACCTACCTCCTATAGGTTGAAGAAAGTTGCTGTCTGTAACATTGCTGGGGTAACATTGCCCTTTTTATCTGAAGGAATGAAGTTTCCGTTTGATCATAATGGTGAAGCAGCAAACACTCACCCTCAAAACTCTGCACTGAACTCTTTACTCATATAGGAGATCCTAGTTTCTATGTTGTTTTATTCCTTTGCCAAATGCTAATGGTTTGAAATCCAAAACAGATGAAGCTAATTAATAGCAGTTACATATTTTCAAGAAGCTTTCAATTTGGTTATTGCAGATTCTCTGAGACATTGCTTTCTTTAGTTTATACAAAACAGCATTGATATAAAAAAAGATTTACTTTACATATACACTCACTCTCTCTCTCACACACACACACACAAATCTTGCTCTCGTTTCACTCATACAGTCTGTACTTCAAGTAGAAAATTTTCATTCAGCTTGAGGAGATGCCTTTTGTTTGTTTTGTGGAGCAGATCTGGTGATGTGTTTTCTCTGTTTTGTGGGATATGATTCAGAATTCCTGGGTTTCTGCCTCCCTGCTCGCAGGACACCTGCTTCTCCCTCTCCCTCTGCCTGTCTCCACTGATCATGCGTGCTCGCTCTCTCTCGCTCTCTCTCTCTTAAACAAATAAATAAAATCCTAAAAATGAATACTACTTCTAATAAATAACACACAGAGTGAGCATAAAGGTGGACATGCAGGCCTGCTAGACCTGGCTGGAGACCCCCTCCCTCATGCCTGTGTTTGTTGTCTTCCCCTTGTGCTGCTGGCTGCAGAGGTGCATGACCTCCCAGGGAGGAAGGAGGCCCATGGAGGAGCCACCCTGGCTCCTGAAAGACCCCGTGAACGAGTTCAGTCTCCAATCTGAACAGCCACTCAGTGCTGTCAGGTGGGGCAATCTGTGCTGACGCAGTACTGACATTGGGGGAGTCACTTGGTAATTCAGCAATGTGGATCACCAAATTAACTGAAATAGTTATCAGTCTACTAGTTTTAAATGACCAATGGACGCCTGCCTGGAGCAGTCTGAAGGGCGTGTGGTTATTGATCTCGGGGTCCTGAGTTTGAGTCCCACATCGGGCACAGAGTTTCCTTAAAAAAAAAAGAAAAGAAAAGCACAAGTATTTTAAAATGCCCCAAGTCAATAAGGCTCCCACCGCTGAGCTGGCCCGTGGTGGGATGGATCCTCCCACCTTCTCCTTCAGCTGCTGAGCCCTGAGCACAGATAGTGCCCGAGCTGATAAACAGACCAGATCCTCCCTCTCGGAGCTCATGCTCCAGGGGGGAAGATGGACAAAATACGGAAAAATATCAGGAATGGAAAGAGCAAATTGCTCCCTAGAAAGAGAGCCTGGTGCTTCCCTGGGTCCTGAGCTCCGGAGGTGAGGCTGTGACAAACTGTGGGGCTTTGACAAACGCAGCAGCTGGGGCTCCAGGGGGCCACTGAGGGGAGGAGGTGAAGACCCACTGCCTCGCCAGGATCACAGCCTGGGAAGGAGGCAGAAGGGGGCATGAAGCCAGCTCTGTGTCCTCCGTTGGGGGCCAAGGCTGCCCCTCCCCTTTGTCAGGGGGCTGAGAAAAGGTTGTGTGGATGGAACTGGCTACAGTCATGGGGATGTGATGGGGTGGGGGTGGGCATTGACAGCCCAGACAGGAGGCATTCCAGCACGTTCCAGTCTGAGGAAGAGCCCAGGTCAGGGTGACCCACTGGGTGCACCGCTGTCCACAGCTCACCCAGTGGAAATGACGGAATGGCCCGTAACATGACAGGCAGGGTTTCAGGATAAGGACAGCCTCACACCTTCTAGGCCAAGACTCCCACACCTACTGTAGGGTTTGCCTTGGATTCAGGAGCCTAGGATTGTGGGAAGCTATTGCCCATCCCTGCCCCGGTGGGACTGTCATCTTCTGGGCCTCCAGAATGAGGGTAACGGTGCCCACGTGTGTGCACACAGGGACCTTGTGGGCCTGGACGCATGTACACACCAAGGAAGAACATGTGGTGGGAGGTATTGCCTGCACGTGACACCCACCTCCAATGTCACAGATATGATGCCACAGTGGCGTGGGGACATCTGGAGGAAGCACCTGCTAGGATAATCCCTATCCCACAGGCAAGAGGCAGACTATCCCCGACAGGCACAACGGCTTCTCTGGGGTGAAAACCAGGGAAGAATGGAAAGTTGTGTCTGAACCCAGGTGTGTTTCCAGGCTGGGGCCCTGGCTGCACATAGTCTTGCCCTGGGGCCTGTAGACAGGGGTGCGGTTGTGTCACTGTGTGCACACAGGCCATTGCCTGCGGGGGGGGGGGGGGGCGTTGGCAGCCCCGAGCGCTGCTCCTGAAGCTCCCTCCAGGAGTGGACTCAGGGAGGGGGTCCCAGGCAGTGAGGTCACTTCTTTCACAACAGAGGCCAACAGAACTTGGAACCCCTGTACCCGGGCCCCCACATTCTAGTGCAGCCCCACCTCAGGCTCACTTTCAGGAGACTTCTGCTACTGAAAGATGTTCCCTGATGGCTTTCCCAGTTTTGAGCAACACCAGGAACCCCAGGGATGCGGCTGCTTCGAATGCTGGAGACGCTGGTGCCACCGTCAAACCCAACACCTCAGGGAGCTTTTCAGGAGGCGCTGTAGGGTAATACAGAGCAGGCCAGGCCACCTGTGCCAGCCATCCTGGGCAGCCCCATCCCCTCCTCTTCAGTTTCAGGGAACCAGGGATGTGTGGGCAGGTCGCATCCAGGCTGGAGGACCTTGCAGGGCAGCAGGTTCCCCGGTGACCCCTTCAGGGTCACCCTGATGTCACGGTGGGCAGGGTGGAAACAGGATTCCTGAGGTGCCTCTTACATGACCCGGAGTTAACCCAAGGCCCTGCAGCCGCATCCCTTTGCTCTCCTTGGGGGAGGTGTGTGCCAACTGTGCTGTGGTGTGTCTGCAATGGAGTCAGCTGGGTGTGCGGCCCAGCCGAGGCGGCCACACCGGGCGCTGAGGCCTCCTGCCTGGCTGCCGCACACGGTCTTTACAGAGCTCCACATGGGACAAGGGGTGGCGGCGGAGGCGGGAGGAAGAGGACATCCCCCACACCCCGGTGGTGATCAGGAAGGAGCCCAGCACAGCTAACGGAGACCTGCAAGGGTTCAAGGTGAGTGCAGGGGCTGGGGCCACCCGACACCCAGGGCCCCGATGCAGCAGGAAGGGCCCCAGGTCCCAGAAGCCAGCCTGCTGCTCCCCTCGGCTCCCCCCTAGACTCCTGCTGCTACAGGAGTCTGGATTCCCCTCCTCCCCAAACTTGCCCCCATGGCCCTGCCCCTGCCTGGGCCAGATGCAGAGTCCCTGTGCACAGATTTGTAGGAATATCAGAATAGAGCCTTCAGGGGATGCCTGGTCGCCCAGTGGTTTAGCGCCTGCCTTCCGCCCAGGCCCTGATCCTGGAGACCCAGGATCGAGTTCTGCCTCGGGCTCTCTGAATGGGGACTGCTTCTACCTCTGTCTGTGTGTCTGCCCCCCCACCCGTGTGTGTGTGTCTCTCATGAATAAATAATAAAAACTTTTTTTATAATGCTTTCTTTTAAATATTTTATTTATTTATTCACGAGAGACAAAGAGAGAGAGGCAGAGACACAAGCAGAGGGAGAAGCAGGCTCCATGCAGGGAGCCTGATGTCAGACTGGATCCTGGGTCCCCAGGATCACGCCCTGGGCTGAAGGCAGTGCTAAACCACTGACCCACCCGGGCTGCCCATAAAAACTTTTTAAGAAGAGACACACCATGTCTCATCGCATGCGGTCTCCAGTAGTTTGCACTGTGCTATGCTTTCTCCTAACTGGTGCTCCCAGGAGGCCCCATTGGCCTGACGTCCTTCCCCACCTTCTCCAAGGCTTGAGCATGGTCCTGGTGAGTTGGGAGACTTTTCCCCAAAGGGACACGGGGCTCACTGTACTATGTCTATCGCTCTGCAGTTAGGTTTTGAAGGAGCGCATCCCTGCCCCCGCTCCCGGGGTCGGGCACAGGGGCCTCGTGTGCTGCACAACATGTCAGAAGGCCAGTTGGTTCCCACAGCCACTGAGCCCTTCACTGATGCAGGACTTCGATGCGATTCCCTTCTGTTGCCAAATCACAGGGCGGTGCTGAACATCCTGCAGCCCTCACACCCTGGGCCCTCCCACCCAAGGAAAGGTCTCCGGGTTGGCACCTCGAGAGAGGGGCGTGTGGTCAAATTCAAGGGGTGAAGCCGTTAATGCAGGGAGGTGCTGTCAAAACTCAGCTGACAAGCGGCCCTGGGATACTGACCCCTCCCACTTGAGATCCTTGTATTGATCCAAATTTTTTTGAAAATTTATCCTCTAAAACTATTTCTTTATTGGATAGTCTGTCAGTTTAAGAGACAGACAGCAGGAAGCAGAAGAGGGAGACACAGGCTCCTCAAGCACACTCTGCCCCAAGCGCAGAGCCTGCCAGGGGTGGGATCTCAGGATGCTGAGACCATGACCTGAGCCACAACTGAGAGTCAGATGCTAAGTGACTGAGCCGCAGGCGTCAAGCCCCGTGTCCCTGCTGTGGGCACTCCTCCCCCCCCCCCCGCCCCCTGCAGCCACTGAGAGCTCGGGCTGTGGTCTGCGCTCCAACTCCCAGGTCTCCTGGAGGCTACAGTGCAGGCTGCACATCCCCTCTGTCCCACCTCAGGCTGAAAGGGCCTCAGCCCTGAGGAAGAATCGGATCTGCCCAACCACCCCCAGCCGGAGGGAGCTGCTGGAGCAGCAGGTAGAAGAACTGGTGCCCGCCTTGCTGCGCTTTGATAACCTGTCCATATTTGAATTCCTTAACTATTTGGTGGAATATGGCACCCCTGAAGAGGTGCTGGACCTGCTGTTTGCAAAGTGAGCACTCTGACCCTCCACAGCCCAGTGGGATGGGCCACCTACTGGTTGGGAGTCTTGGGGAATGTTGCTTAACTTCCCGGTCCCTTGGGCTGCTCCTCCGACTGGAGGAGAGTCACACAGGGCCTAGTCGGGTCCTGTAGGGCAGCCCCCGGTGCCTGGCCTGTGGCAGGTCGGCTAGAGGGGCTGTGCTTGTGCTCATCAGTCGTCTTCTCTCCCCATGACAAAGCCTGTGCCGCCTCCTCACCGTCACCAGGGTCTTGAGCTGGCCTGTTTTGCCATTGAAAGGGAGTTTTGAGTCCATCTGGGGTCTATATCCTGGGGCATTCGGAGTAGGGGTCCCTGGGGACACCTGGGCGCCCAGGCCCACTCGGATATCAGCCATGGGCCTGGCCGGAGCCCTTTCATTCCTCAAGCATTCAGGAAGTGCCAGCAGGTGCAGGTGCTTCTCCAGGAGCTGCCCATGGCCACACGCACAGAGCTGACGGCCCCCCAGGGTTCTGGACTAGTTGGGGTTCAGAGGTGACAGCAGCTATGAGGAGAGATCGGGTCCACAGGACGATTCATGTGATGCCCCCTGCCCTCCTCTAGATATCGATACATCGTAGCTTCCTGCAAGAACGAAGGAATCCTGGACCAGTGGGAAATGTGAGTGAGCTCTGGACCATGCAGGGGAGCCTTCCCTCTCCAGGAGGGCCGCGAGGGGGCTGTGGGTTGGAGGGGCTGCTCGACCCTTCACCCCACACGTCTGCAATTCCTGTGACAGGGTAAGGGTCTAAGGCCCCTTCAGGAAAAGAGCAAGGAGAGCCGTGGGTGGGGTGTCGGCTTTGTGGGAGAGCACTGGGACACCAAAGGGTGACCTCCTCCATGCCCATCCCCCCAACCCTCTGTCTGCCCCACACCTGGGACCCAGAGCAGAGGGTGTGGGGAGCATCGCACTCACCAATCTGGTGGCACCTGGACCCGGGTGCACGGCAGGTGCTCAGGAGAGCCAGTGAGGGCTCACGGACCAGACGGCCCCCGCCCCGTGGGAGATTAGAGTCAGTGGAAGGACACCCCTTGGGGGCCCCTCATGAGTGAGGCAGGGCAGACCCACGGGAGGGAAGTTTCCCCAGGAAAAACAGTGATGGTCACACTGCTGGTCATGGGCTCCCATGCACAGAGGCTTTGTGCCAGCCCCTCCTCAGCGAGCAGGGCTGTGGCAGACTGGACCGCCAGGTGACAGGTGGACACGGAGCAGCACTGGCCTCCGACAGCCCCGCATGGGAGGCCGAGGGCCCCGGTTCCTGCAGGGCTTCCCCGGGACACCTCTGTGTGAGGGAGCTCTGTCTTCTGACGCCTCTGCCCACCTGTCCCTCCCCAGCACCATGTCCTCCTTCCTGACCATCTGGCTGGACTACTATGAGGAGGACTTCCACGATCCCCCAGAATTTCCTGCCCTGACAAAGCTGCTGAACTTCACGGGGCAGTACTTGCCAGGCTCAGTGCTCCACTGTCGTGCCGAGTGTTACCTTTGGCGTTTCATAAATCTCCATCAAGCGGAGTTTGTGGGTGGAGGTGAGGAGGACTGGGGTGGCCGAGTTGGGGACAGGGTGGGTCACACAGATCAAGCCTCCGTGTTGCTGGGCCGGAGCAGTGGGTAGGCTCACACCCCATCCCCACGGGCTGCAGTCTGGGGAGACCTCCCAGGGCTCTTGCACTCACACACATTGAGCGGTGGGAAGAGTGTCCTTGATTTGAGAGGGACGTGGAAAGTCCATCCTGGTGATGATACTTTGTCTTCTTGGAGATGATACTCTGTCTTTGGACCCTGAGCAACACCCTGAACCACCCCAGGAGCACGCCCGAGCTCCGACGGTGGGGCCTGCTGCACCTTCAGGGTCTGAGGGGATGGAGCTGGTCCCAGCTGCTGGAGCTGAGGGCTTGGCCCAAGCCATGATGCCAGCTGCTGTGTTCAAGCCAAGATACATGGTCGGACCTCTGAATCACTGTCCTGACCTGGAAGAGCTACCTGCAACCCTAGGAGCCCTGGAGGCCAAATGGGCCCCACCACCGGCTATCGAGCTCATCGATGTGCCGGAGCAGCCGCCTCACTCAGTAGAGCAACCGGCTTCAGACCCCGAGCAACACCCTGAACCACCCCAAGAGCCCGCCTGAGCCCTGACTGTGGGGGCTGCTGCACCTTCAGGGTCTGAGGTGATTGAGCTGGTCCCAGCTGCTGGAGCTGAGGGCTTGGCCCAAACCGTGATGCCAGCTGCTGTGTTCAGGCCAAGGTATGTGGTGGTCAGACCTCTGAATCCCTGTCCCGACCTGGAAGAGCCACCTGCACCCTTGGGAGCCCTGGAAGCCGAACGGGCCCCACCACCAGCTATCGAGGTCATTGATGTGCTGGAGCAGCCACCTCACTCAGGGGAGCAACCGGCTTCGGACCCCGAGCAACACCCTGAACCATCGTGGCAAGAGCCCCGCCCCGAGGCTGACTGTGGGGCCTGCTGAAGCTCCTGGGCCTGAGGTGATCGAGCCGGTCCCAGCTGCTGGTGCTGAAAGCTAAGCCTGGGCTGAGATGCCAGCTACTGAGGTCAAGCCAAAGTACCTGGGGGTCATACCTTTGATTCACTGTCCCGACCTGGAGGAGCCACCTGCTTCTTGGCCACCCCAGAAGGAGGAACATGTCCCGGTGCCGGCTCTCGAGTTCATCGAAGGGCCGGACTGCCACCTGCCTCAGTGGAGCCACCAGCCTTGGCCCCCGAGCAGCAGCTTGTGATGGCTGCAGCACAATTGAAGCCTTCCCCTCCCCTTTCATTGTGCTGTTTCTGTATTTTGTGTTTTTTGTAAACCTCTATAATTGCTTCATAAATTTTATTTGTAATAAAGGATAAGTTAACTTTGTAAAAATTGACTCTGTTGCTTTTAAATTATACATCGTGGTACTTTAGGTCCATTCATACTTCGAAACTCATTCTATGAGGCTAGCATCACCTTAATTCCAAAACCAAAGACCCCACCAAAAAGGAGAATTATAGACCTATATCCCCGATGAACATGGATGCAAACATTCTCAACAAGATATGAGCCAACAGGATCCAACAATACATTAAGAAGATTACTGGCCATGACCAAGTGGGATTTATCCCCAGGATGCAAGGCTGGTTCAACACTCGTAAAGCAGTCAATGGGATGGATCACATCAACAAGAGAAGAAACAAGAACCAGATGATCCTCTCAATAGATGCAGAGAAAGCATTTGACAAAATACAGCATCCATTCCTGATCAAAACTCTTGAGACTGTAGTGATAGACGGAACATTCCTCAACATCTTCAAAGCCAACTACGAAAAGCCCATAGCAAATATCATTCCCAATGGGGAAACACTGGGAGCCTTTCCACTAAGATCAGGAATACGACCGGGACGTACACTCTCACCATGGCTACTCAACATAGTACTAGAAGTCCTAGCTTCATCAATTGGGCAGCAAAAAGAAATAATAGGCATTCAAATTGGCAAAGAAGAGGTCAAACTCTCCCTCATTGCAGATGACATGATATTGTACCTAGAAAACCCAAAAGACTCCACCCCAAGATTGCTGGAACTCATACAGGAAATTCAGCGGCGTGGCAGGATACCAAATCAATGCCCACAAATCAGTGGCATGTCCATACACTAACAATGAGACTGAAGAAAGAGTAATTAAGGAGTCATTCCC
Organism: Canis aureus; assembly: GCF_053574225.1. Classification (NCBI taxonomy): domain Eukaryota; kingdom Metazoa; phylum Chordata; class Mammalia; order Carnivora; family Canidae; genus Canis; species Canis aureus. The sequence goes on along the minus strand of NW_027554445.1, from coordinate 77,745 downwards.
ATTGACAATTGCACCCAAAAGGATGAGATACCTAGGAATACACCTAACCAAAGAGGTAAAGGATCCCCACTCGAAAAACTACAGAACACGTCTGAAAGAAATTGAGGAGGACACAAAGAGATGGAAAACTATTCCATACTCATGGATTTGAAGAATTCATTTATTGGGAAAATGTCAACGTGACCCAGGGCAATTTACACATTGAACGCAATCCCTATCAAAATAACATGGACTTTCTTCAGAGAGTTGGAACAAATCATCTGAAGATTAGTGTGGAATCAGAAAAGACCCCAAGTAGCCAGGGGAATATTAAAAAAGAAAACCAGAGCCGGGGCATCACAATGCTGGATGTCAAGTTGTACTACAAAGCTGTGGTCATCAAGACAGTGTGGTCCTGGCACAAAAACAGACACAGAGATCAATGGAACAGAACAGAGAATCCAGAAGTGGACCCTCAACTCTATGGTCAGCTAATATTCGACAAAGCAGGAAACACCATCCACTGGAACAAAGTCTCTTCAATAAATGCTGCTGGGAACATTGGACAGCCACACACAGAGGAATGAAACTGGACCATTCTCTCACACCACCGTACACAAAGAGAAACTCAAAGTGGATGAAAGATCTAAATGTGAGACAGGAAGCCATCAAAATCCTAGAGGAGAACACAGGCAGCACCCTTCTTGAACTTGGCCAGAGCAACTTCTTGCAAGATACATCCATGAAGGCCAGGGAAACAAGAGCCAAAATGAATCACTGGGACTTCATCAAGATGAGAAGCTTCTGCACAGCAAAAGAAACGCTCAACAAAACTAAAAGACAACCCACAGAATGGGAGAAGATATTTGTAAATGACCCATCAGATAAAGGGCCAGTGTCCAAGATCTCTAAAGAACTTATTCAACTCTACAGCAAAGAAACCAACAATCCAATCATGAAATGGGCAAAAGACCTGAACGGAAATGTCACAGAGGAAGACATAGACATGGCCAACACGCACATGAGACAATGTTCCGCATCACTGGCCATCAGGGAAACACAACTCAAAAGCACAATGAGATCCCACCTCACACCAGTGAGAATGGTGAACATTAAGAAGACATGAAACAACAAATGTTGGAGACGATGTGGAGAAAGGGGAACCCTCCTGCACTGTGGGTGGGAGTGTGACCTGGTGCAGCCACTCTGGAAAACTGTGTGGAGCTTCCTCAAAGAGTTCAAAATAGAGCTGCCCTGCGACCCAGCAATTCCACTGCTGGGGATTTACTCCAAAGATACGGATGCAGTGAAACGCCAGGACACCTGCACCCCGATCATTATAGCGGCAATGTCCACAATAGCCACACTGTGGAAGGAGCCTCGGTGCCCATCGACAGATGAATGGATAAAGAAGATGTGTTCTACCTATGTAATGGAGTATTACTCAGCCAATAGAAATGATAAATACCCACTATTTGCTTCGACGTGGAGGGACCTAGAGGGTATTATGTTGAATGAAATAAGTCAATGGGAGAAGGACAAACATCATATGGTCTCATTCATTTGGGGAATATAAAAATTAGTGACAGGAAATAAAGAGAAAGGAGAGAAAATGAGTGAAAATATCGGTGAGGGTGACAAAACATGAGAGACACCTAACTCTGGGAAATGAACAAGGGGTAGTGGAAGGGGAAGTGGGTGGGGGGTTGGGGTGACTGGGTGATTGGAACTGAGGAGGGCACTTGGTGGGATGAGCACTGGGTGTTATGGTACATGGCACAAACTGAACTCCAATAAACAAAATCTTAAAAAAAAAAAGGGTGAGGGATCCCTGGGCGGCACAGCAGTTTGGCGCCTGCCTTTGGTCCAGGGCGCAACCCTGGAGACCCGGGATCGAGTCCCACATCGGGCTCCTGGCGCATGGAGCCTGCTTCTCCCTCTGCTTGTGTCTCTGCCTCTATCTCTCTCTGTGACTATCATAAATAAATTTAAAAAAAAGGGTGAACCCACAGTGCCTGGCCCTGCATCTCCACAGTGTTGGGAGCAGCGTGGGGGGAGCGGGACACCGGCCACCCGCTCTCCTCCTGCTGCTACTGCGTGGGCTCTGCTTCCTTTCCTCGTGCTGGGCCCGGGGAGCGGGTTCTGGGCCGGCTGCTTCCGAGGAGGGCGGGGGGGGGGGGGCTCGGCTTCATCTCTCTTGCACACCCGCGCTTGTGCTCTCGCTTGGTGTGTGTGTGCGTCTGCCAGCTGCAAGGCCCTGTCGGGAAGACCAGACTGGGGCTCTTGGTCGGCACTGCTGGATGTGGGGACACCTTCCCGAGTAGGCCACAGACGCAGCAGGAACTGTCCTCCCACGTCCTCTGTGGGGCCTGGTCCTTGTTGGGGAGCTGACCGGGTGCCCTCAGGAGACACAGCCACGGCCTTTCCTCCTGCCTCTCCTCTGCCTGTGGGGCCTGAGCCACCCCAGGCCCACAGGCCACATGCCCGCTGCTCTGTGGGGCTGTCAGCTGGCAGGTTTCCTGGGACCTTCCCTTGGTGGCTGTCCTGGAGGCTGAGGAGGACTCCTTTCTAGGCGATGGCCCCCTTCAAATGGCTTGAGTAGGTGGGAGCTGACTCGTCAGTCGTGTGGGGGCAGGTTTGTGGCTCGAGGTGGCCAGAAATGGGTGGGGATGCCCGAATATGTCCGAAGCAGCCCCTGGGAAGCATTGGGTAGCTCTCGTGCGGTCGAAGGAGGTGCAGACACCAGATGGCTGGGAGGAGCGTCGCCAAGGGGGCCCAGAGATCTGCCCCCATAGTTGGGCCGGAGCCTGTTGCTGGAGCTGCTGAGACCCATCCTCAGGGTCCCCAGGATTTGCACACCTGTCCCATGTCCCAGGGCTCTCATGGCATGCACGTGTGTGAGAACCGGTCTCGATGGTCTCGTCGGGGTCTCCTGGTGTGACGAGGTGGGGCATGCACCGTACCCCAGCTACTCGGGAGACTGGGGAGCCATGGACTCCATGGTCCGTCATCTTCTCTGACGTCGTTTTCAGTGTTGTGTTTTGGCCCACTCCGCCTGCCGTGGCAGCGGCTCACCAGCGTCAGAGTGGCGGGCTGGGGCACTGGGCCATGCGGCCGATGGCAGGCCGTCCTCGTGGGTGTCCTCTGCCCATTGCTGCTGGCCTGGGCCCTGGAGCCGGTGCAGCCTGTGTGTTTTCTCTCTCCAGACGCGGCTGCCACAGATTGGCCAGTGAGCTCCATCAGCTGAGGTCCGCGGAGACCAGTGCCCACCCACGAAGTCCCCTCTCCAGTGTTGGTTTGCAATAAATCTGTATTTAAGCACTTAAGCATCTGTGTGTGTCTCTTGCTTCTGAGACTCTTCTCTGCATGTGTGCTTTTCCGGAACTCCAGCCATGAGGTCCCTGACTCACGGACAAAGCAGATGCCAAAGTAGGGGATTCCTCAGTGTCTTCTGAACTGTGTCTGCTCTAACCTGTGGTTTTCAGAAATCTGATGAGCTTTCAAGAAAAAAGAATTGTGGTTTGCAGAGCTGACATGGGTTTCCAGCAGGTTCTGAAAAGCTGAAGTGAGCACAGGATCCCGAAGCTTCAGCCAGAGGACACACCCCCACCACACCCCATGGAGCGAGTCTCGCCCTGCGGTGCTGGGCTCACCCATCTGCCTGCACCCTCCAGGGCACAGCACGTTGGCCGCACCCTAGTCCCGGGGACCGTGCTTGTGGTCAGGCTCTAGCGACGCTTCTCAAGTGAATGGAGGAGGCGTGGTGGCATTAGCGCACAAGTGCCCAGGACCAGAGATTATCTGCCAGGGAGGAAAGGCCCCATCTTTCAACAGTTTGCCCCAAAACGTGTGGGAGGGAGAACAGTCTCCATGTTCTACGTAGAAAGGAAGTGTCCGGGAGGTGGCAGTTGCGGTGTGGAGAGGAGTGTGCCCAGGACTGCCCACCTGAGGACAGACCCACAGCCACCCGCGTCTGCCCCACTGGCAGGGTGGCGCTCCCGTGGGCCTCCCGCTGGCACCTGTCCCAGCTTCGGTGGGTGTGGGGGGTAACACCAACATTTCAGGCTCTGCTCCCCACTCAGCTCAAGCCTCTGGTGCTCTCCCTGGGTGTGATTCTTTTTTATTTTTATTTTGGAACATCAATGGGAAAAATGTTATATCTTTAATTTTTGCTAATATCTAATTGGGATTTAGCCTTCCCATCAGTTAGGAAACATGTGTCAGTTCCTTTTTTTTTCCTTTGTAAATTGACTTTTTATTGGTGTTCAATTTGCCAACATATAGAATAACACCCAGTGCTCACCCCATCAAGTGCCCCCATCAGTGCCCATCACCCAGTCACCCCCAACCCCGCCCACCTCCACTTCCCCCACCCCTAGTTCCTTTCCTGGATGTGATTCTTGAGGGCTGGCTGGCCTCCAGAGGTCAGCTTGTGTGCAGCCCGACAGCTGCCCTGGCCTGCCCTCTGCCGCTGAGCCCAGACACGGGTACGGCCTTGTGTGTTCCCCTTGCCCTGAGGGGACCAGGCCCACGGACACTGGAGCCCAAGCTGGGGGGGCACATGGTGAGTCAGTGTCACCCCGCCTGTCCCGGCAGGCACAGCAGCCTGGTGGGGCTGTCCCGGCTGGGTGGTCTCCCATCTGGCTAGCATGGAGGACGAAACCAGGCCGGGCCTCCCGCCTTCTCTGTCATGCTGCTTCCCACGCTGTGTAGCCAGAGCCGGATGCACTCGGGGACGTTTCGATGCAAACACGGTGTGAGGGCCACAGAGGAAGGGATGACCCTGAGGCTGGAGCTGGACCGCCCACCCCGCATGCTGCTCCAGTGGGGCCTCCCTGCCTCTGCCATCCGTGTGGCACAGGCCTGGTACTGGCAGACGCTCTGCAGGTCGGGGGGTAGGCCCCTGGCGTCATTTGCCATCCTATCCCCAACAGCCCAGGTGCTTCTCCCCGAGGAGGAGTCCTGGTGTGGGTATAGCGCTGGGGCGGCTGGCAGTCTGGGGCAGGCTCTCCTGCAGGGCAGGTGGTTGGGAAGCTGCCCAGGTCGGGGCCATCCTGTGGCCTGGGGCGGGGTCTCCTGGCAGCCCGCAGCAGGGGCCTAGGAGCCCTCCACCATGTGCCTGGCCTGCAGAGGGTCTGGGTTGGCAGGTGCCATGGAGGGGCTGCCAAACAGGAGCTCGTGCTTGAGCTCAAAGGCATAGGAGCCCCGGGGGCCACCTGTCAGCTGTCCGGTGGTCTGGGGGGCCTGGGACAGGAGACCTCAGGCTGGCGGGTCCCCAGTGAAGAGCTCTGCTGCAGAAGCAGCCACAGGGCTGCGGGAGAGTGGCCAGGTGGGGCCCCACACAGCTCTGGGGTCCTCCTTCACCCAGGGTGCTCCGGATCCCTGCCATTTCAACCCCCAGGCAGTTGGGCATCTGGCGAACATGTTGCATGTAAGGTTTGGCGGAAGCCCGCTGTTGCATGTAGGGAGATGGCCTCTGGTGGGGAAGGTGCCAGGACTCGGCCCCGCCTCCTGACTCCCTGCACCCCTGACCTCAGCCTCCCACAGCAGCTGCTGTAAAGTCCAGGGGATACCTGCTGGCTCAGGGCTGCCCTGCGGCCCGGGCGCCCTGTTTCTCTGGCTGGGTGTGTCAGCCCTCTGGGTCACTCATATGTGGAATTTAAGAAATGAAACTGATGGGCATGGGGAAGAGAAGGAAAAATACAATGAGATAAAAACAGAGCAGGAGGCAAACCATAAGAGACGCTTAATCATAGGAAACAAAGTGACAGTCACTGGAGGGGAGGTGGGTGGTGGATCAGGTACCTGGGGGATGGGCATTAAGGAGGGCATGTGAAGTGATGAGCACTAGATGTTATATGCAACTGATGAATCACTACATTCTACCCCAGTCTCATACTACACTATATGTTAACCAACTTGAATTTGAATACAATCTAAAAAAAAGAATGAAAAAAATCACACATTCTTGTGTACAGTGAAGAAAGAACTCTGCATCCAATTAAAAAAGCAGTAATGGGGCACTCGCTATGTGCATCATCAGTTACCAAGAACTTGCTCACCACCATCTTTCAGGTATTAACAAATCACAATTTCTAAGCTTTTTATTAAATCAGGGACTTCCACTTCCTGAGAAGATACATACATACATACATGGTGCAAGCCAAAGCCTCGATCCCAACAACCAGAAAAGATGTGCTCCTGGCGATAGTCAGGAAGCTGTCAGATGACCAGAGCTAGGTAAAGGATCCATGCAGAGGACAGAGAGCGCTTCACTGGGGAGGCTGATGATGGGGCACCATTTTGTCCCCAGGCCACTTGCCGATTCAGGACATCAGCTCCACTGGGATAAGAGGACACCATCACCATACAGTGACACACTGGAAACTCAAGGAGGCCCAAATGCAAGGCTGACATTCCCACAGGACGTGTGCTTTGGGAAGGTGGGAGGTGAAGGGGACGGGACCGAGCGAAGCTTATCGTGGCCTCGCAGTACCTACGGGATGAGCCTCTGCTAGCGAGAACGGGTCTCCCACAAACACAGACCCACCCACGTGGGAGCTTCCAGATGACTAAGCTGCATGGGGCAGAAGAAGACCAAGTATGACACTCCAAATCCCTGAAAGGACTAGCGTAGTGCTTGTGAGGCCTTCCAGTGCTGAGGACAAAGAGCCTGCTTCTGACTAGTGGGTCTCAATCAAAACACAGAGTGTCCACAGGGGAAAAACAGGGAAAAATTACAGGGGCACTGAAGGCCAGCTCAATGCACCAAAGAGAAGAAGGGACTATCGACCAACTAAATAAACCATCTGGCCCTCGATGTTCTTTCATTCACTGTGTTATGCACACATCCAAAGAATTACCAGAAACATACACGGGAAGGAAAATGCAACCAATAATTCAGAATAAAAATAAGCAAAGACCGTGAAGTAAGTAAGATCATGCTGGTAAGAAAAACAGGTAACAAGATGGACAGAACTGGATGCAACAAATGGAGAACTGAATGAGAAAAGTGTAATGCATATGAAGAAATCACATGGATATTCTAGACCTATAAAATAAACTACCTTTCACCAAGCATTCATCGATGGCTTAACAGAAAACTCGGATGGCAAAGGAAAGGACAAGATTGGTGAGTTCTGAGATAGAGCAAACAGACAATACCAAAACTGGAGAGCAAGCAGAAGAAGCAATGAAAAGAACAGAAGACACACGGTCCACAGCAAAAGGCCCATCATACTTGAACTTGAGGTCCCAGGAAAAGAGGGACAGAGATAGAAGCAATATCCAGAGAGAGAACAGCCAAGGATCCCAAACTGCAGAAAGACACCAATTCCCACATTCAAGAGGCAGAATGAAAACACATGTGCGCTTACAGGCACACACAGCACACGCGTGCACATATACACACAGGCACGCATCACACACAGGTCACGTGATCATCAAAATACAGAAAAACAAAAACAAAAAGGAAATCCTAAAAGCAGCTGTGGCTGGGGATGGGGGTTGGGAAGAGACACCCCCTTCAAAAGAACAATAGGTTGTGTAGAAACACAATAGGGGAAAATCAAGTTCTGGCCATTTGAGGTTTGGAGGGAGACTGGAGGAAAAGAGTATATTTGAATCAGATTTTTAAAAAAACCTTTTAGGTAACGTATTGAGTAGTTTGCTAAGTATTCAAAAATTTACAACATGTTATTTAAATTTCACAACTTTCTGAACTAAATATGATTACTTCCTTTTACACATAGAAACTCTAAGCTTCTTGCCAAAGGCCTCACAATTCCCACGTCACAGAACAAAGACACAAGCCCAGAGCTGTCTGAAACGATGGTGATGCTCGCAGTTTGCTACCACAGTGCTTCATCCAAAGAGAAGGAGGCATGAGCATTAGTGGAATGATGTAAGAGTTGTAATATGCAAAGATTAAGGAGCAGAAAATAAAGGGGATGGGGGCCAAGTCAAAGTTGCAGGGGACAGAGAATAGAGCGGTGTAACAAAGTTAAAGTGACAAGTAAACAGGAAAACCGTGAACCACGCTTGCTTGACGCAGTGAGCGAGAGCGATGGAAACACGGCATTTGATCAAATCACACTATTTACTTTTTTTCTCACTCTGCTAACAGCTTAACCATGGATATAATGATACAATACGATTGAATTTTAAAACACGTATGGGGTTTCACTGCATAATCTTAATGAATTCTCAGAAGACAACTCAGTATATCAAGTGGTGAAATCACTAATAGAAAAAATATAAATCTTTTTTTAATAGCTAAATTATACAACAAGAGAATAACTATGACAATTTCATCAACATTGCAATGGATTAAAAAACTACAAAACCATATACTGAAATACAAAAATTCTCAAATTCCCAAATGAGTAACTATGAAAGTTCATGATGCGCAAAATACCAACCGTGAAATTAGCATTTTTTAAATACATAAAAGTAGAGGATAAATCATGGAATAAAGGCTTCATTATTTTAACCTACCTCCAAGCCATAAACATGTAAGAATATGTTGGCAGGAAGAGACTGGAAAAACAGCTCTTACCGGGACCACCCAAGGGAAATAGTCCTGAAGTCACATAGCACGGCCTCAACCATCGGACCTAGGCACCGAACCCGTCACAATACACAAGAGCAGGACACTGCAGGGGGTTCAAGATTCACTCGCACCCTAGTAACTCACGTGAGGAAACGTAAATGCGGCTGGTCCTGATTAACCTGCTCCATCCGAATGACCTGCAGACAGACTGGACAGAGGAGAGGACGGACACAGGGAAAGAGACTTTCAGGTTCCTCAGACCAGTAAAAGAAAAGTCCCAATGACCAAACCTCGTGGGACACGGCCCAGGCACCATCTGGACAGGTGGTTCTGACATTACAGAACATCGGGGCTCAGGAGACGATGGAATCTCCCAAAACCATCCAGTTCAACAAACTCCAATTCAGACTCGCTACGAATGTGACAGCCTAAATCTGTCTTGATGTTACAGATAATCCTGGACACGAATATGAAGTCCCTCCTTGAAGCCCTTTGTTACTCAGAGTTAAGACGTCTGCAGTCCACCATTTGCCCTGACAAGCTGCCCTCTGGGATGCCACTGTGGCCTCTGTCCTTTTCACCTGACCTGCAGCAGGAGGACCGCCAAAGGCTTGCTCCTCTACCCCGCACCCCGTCTCCACACCCGCTGGAGGTGCAGGCGGCAGCTACAGGCCACCCCACCTCTCGAAGGAGTACCTTCAGGCCTGGCCTCTGTCTTTCCTTCTGCAAGTGCTTCCTTCCCCGTCCACACCTCCACCTGGACATCTATCTGAGAGTATTGCCAACCCAACATCTCTCAGTTCCCGAAAGCTGTCTTCTCCACATCACTTAAAGGTACCCGCATGCACTCAGCCCACTTCTTTCCTGATCCCTCCCCCTCTCCCATCCCACAATCCATCTTTCAGGCCGTGCCGTGGGCTCTGCCTTCAGGGTTGACCGTCTGCCTGGCCACTCTTAGCACCCGGTTCCACACCACCATCATCTCTTCCTGGAACCAGATCTTTTCAGCGCTCTCCCTGCTCCAGTGCGTTCCGTCTGCCACAACCTTCTGACTCAGACCATGACCTCCACACACTCTGAGGGCACGTGAAGAATTTTGAAAGACAGCAGTTAGGTCCAGATGGTTTATAGGTGTCGATTCCTGATCCCTGGCTCAGCTAGTCAGTCCTTCCTGTCCCTGAAAGCTGACGGAAGCTCCTGAGGTAGCACCCGATGCCATTTCGCCTTCACCACATCCTACCCCATCACTGCTTTTCTGTCACTTACCAGAACGAAGGCCTCCTCCTTGCTCCTCCTGTACTGTGCTCCAGAGTGAGTGGTAAAAGGCACTGGAACACCACAGAATCCCCTGTTAACCGCAAAGCCTTTCTAAAGTCAAGGCGTCACTAAGCCTGGGACAGAACATCCGGTCTTTCCTTCTTTGCGTTCATTTCCATAAAAAGAGAATGACATCAGACACACGCCACCTAGCCTAAATTCATCTGTCCTGAATTCAGGGACAGTGACGATGGGATCGTGAGAGGGGTGGCGGTTCCTGCTGATAGATCCTGCCTCCTCAATCCCGAAGGATCATCAGGGAAGGACGTCAAGCTGACTGGGAGCCACGCACAAAGAGAACAGGAAAGAAAGGCTGGAGACAGTGGAAACTCAACTCACTGAGGCAGAAAGCTCACGGGAAAGATCTATACTGTCTCTAAGCATGGAATTACCTCAGGTTTTGCTTTAAAAAAAAAGAAGAAAATAATCCTGGGAAATAATTCACACACCCTATCTACAAAGTCACAATGCTGAGTCAGGAGCCAGAGCCCGCCCACTCACACATGCCTCGGTCTCAGTTATGTATTTTCTGTGATATTTCAAGGAGGAAGAGGTGAAAGATGCTACATGAATTTCCAGTAGACCAATTTTAAGTCAGTAAAAGAATCATTTCTCAGAACTGATATATATATATATATATATATATATATATATATATATATACACACACACACACATATATATATATATAAACCACATATATATGTTCAATATTATATAACATAAGATATATCTTTTCTTAAACATTTATTCAAACTTAGAGGAACAGTATCATTAAGTTTTTACACAAAGAATATTGGGTACTATAAATTTTTACTAAGGACATATATCTACCCCCTCATCAGGAAGGTAAGCACCTTCCTGCTTATTCATTCCTAGCATGCCCTTGTTAACATTACATGAACTTCTAAAACAGTGTAATTCATCGACTGTAATGACATACTATAAACATATATAATATACAAACAACATACCTAATAATCATTCAAACGTCATTTCGAAGCCCCACAGCATATCATTTATGTTTACTATTAATTTCCACCAGACTTTACATCACCCTGGTCATAGTATTCATTCATGGGTACATGAACTGAAATTTTATAAACTCTCTCTCCATCTTGCTAAGAGAGGCATCCCAATGGCATTATATTTCATGTTTAAAAATTACCAATCATACTATTAATTTTGCCGTTTATATCAATTGTGCATCAGTACTATTTATAATAACAATTCTTTCTGACCGATTTTCACACTTAGAATACTGTAGCCAAAGACACTAAAACTTTAGAAACCTTACTTCCATGTGTATATATACCAGTCTGTATATGTACACACATACACACAGAAAAATGACAGAATACTTATTAAAACATCTTCCCATTATAAAACCCATAAAATAAAATCTATGGAGGAAATGACAGAGACAGGAGTTCAAGAAGAAAAGCAAATATAATTGTTCTGACAGTGAAAAGAGAGAGCTCAGTCAGGTAAAGTTCAAAGGGATGATAGTGAGCATCAAATTATCATGGTAGTAACGTTCTATTGGATACATATTCAATAGTGAGATACAAAATACTTTTACAAGGTCAACTTTTCCCATACACTTGTAGAAAACCCCATCCTGTACTATTGATACTTGAGATGAAAATGTTTGAGGTCCAACTTAAAAATGGGGAGGGGGTGATAGTTTTGACAAATTATGGAGGGAGATCTTGAGCACTCTGCTGAAGCACAACTAGTGTGATTGCTTGCACAAAGAACACAAGTGTCGCACCACCACCGTCATGGCCCTGCAAGACAGAGTGGCTGCTCAACCTTTCATAGAGCCCTCGTTCCCTCATGCAAGGGTCACAGCCACAGTGGCCCTGCTCAGTGAAGCCAACGTCCCAATGTCTTCCCACTTCAGAATTGGCACCTCTGTATTCCCTCCACCTGGAATGCTCTTTGACATAACCCCTCTCATAATTCAAGATTCTACTCTAAATGCCTCAGAAAGAATGCTCGGACTTTTAGTTTGGTTATGTGTGTATTACGGTACTCTGCATGGTAATATTTTGTGTCATTTCTTACAACTGCATGGGAGTCTACAACTATCTCAAAGAAAAGTCTTTACAAAACCCTCTGGGGCTGCCTTCTGCAACAGATCTATCTGCAATGCTAACCTCTGCCATGACTCCCCCCCACCCCTCGTCACTTCCTTGCCTGTCACCCAACATCATTCCTCCATAGTACCCACTGCTTTCTGAAATTACTGATTGGCTCACTCCTCTATTTCCTGAGACCCCACAAGGAAGTCATCTCCAGAAATACAGAGTCCTTGTCTTGCTCATCACTCTCTCCCAGGACTTAAAATGAGGCTGGGCCTCAGGAAGCTTTCACTAGATGAAAATGCACGAGGCAGAGGTGATACCCAGTGACAGGACAGGAAGACCTGACATCACTCTGCTGTGACATGTTACATACTTAACCTCATGTAGTTCACTCCTTAGGAGAATTCTGGAAGAAAGAGTAATTTTCCATATTTGTAGTTGAGTGAATGGAGCGTAAGAGGTTAAATAACTTGGCCGACGCTGCATCGGCCATCAGGTTGGCCATTAGGAAGTACTGATGAAGTACTTCATCAGGAAGTAATGGTGTTGTTCAAAGTCAGGTACTAGAGATTAATAAGCCTACACAGAGCTTTCCTCACCACAAGCCCCTCACAGGGCTTTCCATTTATTGCCTCAATTGATCCTCACGATAGTCTACATCTGATCACATCAGGGGTTCAGACCACGAAACCAGGCTCGGAGAGTCAAGGAGGTTTGTTCAAGCAAGTACAGCTGCTGTGGAACACAGGGAACTCAGGGGCTGCGACCCCAGCTCCAGCTCCCTCGGAATCCCACGCGTGTACAGACGACAGACAGAGATTTAAAGGAATGCACACAAGGTCACGCAGCTGGATGGACAAAAGGCTGAATTAAGAGTAGGCCAACGACCTATTAGTCAAATGAGCTTTCCAGCCTGGCGTATCGTGCCACTGTCAAACACTTGAAAGTTTACATTTATTGCAGACTTTCAGAGATAAGATCAAGATTTTTATAATGAACATTAGCCATGCTACTGAAAACATAAGTAGACCGAGGTAAGAGACAGCCGACACGGAATACATGTGCTTATGGCCACCGTACACCATGCATACTCACTGCTCCAGAATATGACAAAAATCTAACTGCATGCATGTTGGGCTTTGATCTCTACAGGGTATAATCTTACTTAGGAATATTTAGTATTATTTCATAACATTTTCCTATCTATGGACAAACAGATCATTACAAATCAGGATGAAAACTGTTCATGACTCTGAAAGCTCTACATCTCTAGGGGAAGAAAATGCGTCAGAAACAGAAAAATCTTATACACTGTATGTATCCATGTGCTCTCTGATAAATACAAAAGATTTTCTCACCAAAAGAGCACGACACTTCAATGTACTTGCACAAGGCTCACATATGTCTTAAAATAATGAACAATCAGAAACTGAAGAACAATAGTAAGTTCCAACAAAAATAACAGATACAGCGTGTATCTGACTTTACTTTGTCTCTACCAATACTGGGGGGAACACTCTTTAATGGGGTGGCCGTTTCCCAGTTAACACTGTTCAAACCCGAACAGTAAAACTTTGGTTGAACAGCCAAAGTCAGGTCTCTACCCTAGAGGATCATACAATGTTAATGATAGGAAGTTTTCTATTTTCCTTCCCTCATCGCAGAAATAAAAAGTTGTGAGGAAAACAAAAGTTACTTATGGTATCCAAAACTCAGATAATGCTAGATTTAACATATGTTTATGCTGCATTCTGCAACTAAAACAATTTGCATTGAAAATGTCGAGTAGGTATTTCTCTCTATCACTACAACTATAAACCGGACAGGATAAATCAGACCACTGTAACAGTTCAAGTGGAGAATTTAGGAGCAGAAAAAAGAAAGATTTTCAGCAATATATGACAAGTTCAATTATTTTAGACTTAAATCTGGTAAAAAATGTAATTAAATTTAAAACATGCAATCAATAGCATATATATATATATTTTTTTCCCATATAGCACAAGATGATGAAAGATAAGATAATTTTCCTTATGGAGATTCCGATCTAAGCCCAAATGAAAAGAAAAAAGAAACCTATCTTCATCATGGCAGGTGACTATGTCCTACAAAAAGATCCTTGCATCATACAAAAATGCAACTCCTATAACATAACAGAACTTTAACATGGGGGAAAACGAGGCCTTTTTTTAAAGTAAACTGCTGTTGCAAGGTAACTTTTAATTTGCGCACATAATGTAAATTGCTACGGTCAGCGCACCTTGGGTCACGGAAACAACGGTAGCTGGATCCAGAGGTGCCCCGGCAGTCCGGGTGTTCAGGCAAAGTGCCGTGAACAGTGAGGATCGATGAGCTCCTCAAAGTGTCACGGCCAGATCCTCGGCAGGGTGGCTGGAGAATAATATTCAGAGAGCAAGCACATGCTTAGTGTTACACTTTAAATTGATGCTGACATTTTGGATTGTGAAAAGAAAGTTTTTCCTAAGTAATATAGGAAACAACCCAGCTAACCTTCTGGAGGATATCAGATAATCATGGTAGGTTGTTGTGTAAGAGCTAACTTCTCAGAAATGTGAGCCCATGTGAAATACAAACAAGCAGCCGTTGCAGAGATTTACTATAGTGATCAACATTTTAATTACTTTCTGTTTTCTTAGATGTACAGGACTATTGCGATGAATATTCGCTCCATCTACAAACAAAGCAGTATTTTTAGCCTGGTATTTGCATTTGGTGGCAAAAAACTCCCACAAGGGTACGAATAACCACGAGTCATGTGCTGATTAATCCGAGACTTCTCAAGTCACGCATTAATTAAAGGAATTACTATGATCTTTGCTGGTAACGCTACACATTTGTCACACGGCATGCAGAGAACGACTTATTGGATGGTCAGATTTCAAACAAATCTCCAACCCTGCAAATACAGAGAGGATTTTTTCGAATCACTGCTGATGGTGACTCAATAAAAACCGAGGGCCTAAGTATGAAAACAAACTCCTACCAGAAAATCGCTAGACCAGTCTACACATGTGTGATGATTGACAAATAACTCGAGTGTGCAAAGAAGTGTTCTCCACATAAGAGAAAGGAGGACCACAATGGAAGGTGTGCAATGCAGGCCAAGCCACATCCTCAGCCGGCCCCGGCCCCCCGGCTCCAGGCCCCCCAGCCCCGAAAGGGGCGCGCACACACTGCCGCCCTGCTGCTCCGTATTCCTGCCAATGCCCTACGCTCTGGACATGCAGCCTTACCTCAGAAGCCACGGACTATCTATCAAGTGGGTTAAATTGCTTCATGTTTTCAAGGCGTCTTATAAAGCATTCTCGGGAAAATGTTTTGCTCCGTCATTCCTGACCTTTTAGAAACGGTGCCCCAGCAAGTATTAATATTGATGAAAACCACATGATCTCGGTCATTTACTGCCGACTGACACACACAGGCCCAAGGTAACACAACACAGCTTCCCTGGTTCTTAGAACGTATACATAGACCAAAGTTGAAATACTGAACTTTCTTTTTTCAGAAGAAGATCCTACATTTTTCTGGTTAAAACTGACCCATTGCTTAAACTCTGCCCTTTATTTTTATTTTTTTTATTTTTTATTTTTTTAGTTTCAGAAGCAGAATTTATTTATTTTTTTAAGTTTTTCTTTTTTTTGTTTATAATAAATGTATTTTTTATTGGTGTTCACTTTGCCAACATACAGAATAACACCCAGTGCTCATCCCCTCAAGTGCCCCCCTCAGTGCCCGTCACCCATAAACTCTGCCCTTTAAACATCTCTGATAAAATCGAAGATGTCAAAGAAACCACATAAGACATTTCAGAAAATCAATTTGAAAGGTGTTAATCTCTATATGGGAAATATTTTTCTGCCGCAAAGGAATCTATATGCATCCTTCCTTCCTTAACAAAACAAAGTGAATTTTGTCGCGTTCGGTTCTATAAAAAGAGAAGCCCCACAGCCCTATTCTGAATGTGTCAGCAGGTCTTCTCGTGTAGGGAGTCGAAGGGTACAAGTCTCCTCTTCCAGAAGTGGGCAGGCAGCAGCGCACTTACAAGCCACAGGCCAGAAGAAGAGGATTATTTCCACAACAGGCAAAACTGCCAGGAGGAACAAGCCACGACAACCGCGTGCATATTAAAGCCTTACAGTGGCTCCACAAGACCAAGGGAGCACCGAGAGCTCCCACTCATGCAGTTTAGCTCGAGATTCGGGGAAAGCATTTGACTATGGGGTTTGGAGGATGGAGCATGAACAGTACTTTTGTAAGACTTCTGCAGGTGGGAAAACTGGGCTGTGCTCACATAGCTATCACCCACCAAGACCAAGAAAGCCTCAAACGTTATTTTTAAACACTGGATTCTCACATCCATTCCTTATTTTTCATGCCTGAATTACAGATGTCATGATACCATGAGATACTTTAGGATGCCTACGCATTGCGAAGTAAAAACTTCTACCAGCAGCTGGCTGACCACTAACCCTAGGTCAGAACATGGGCTACTGTATTTATCACTAATCCTGATATGACAATTTACTATAAACTTAATTATTAAAGCTCTCCTAAAACATCAAGAGTCTGACACCATGTGTTTACATCAAAGCCAACAGACATATAAAGGTGAAATCGGAGTATATTAAGTATTACTCCTTTTTCCCCACTGGATAATCAGTATTTGATATTTCAAACACTCAGAATATTTCTCAATGTTTTCTGTCAAAGTATTGTTAATGAAAGGAAAGAGGGAACGAGTTACAGAACTTTAGAACTGAGCTGATGCAAAGAAAATTAGACATTTCTTTGAAATCTCACATTTTTGTAACTGGCTACATAAAATATGGGTTTACTTTAATATAAAAATGACAATCTTCTCCATTCCTCACGTATACACAGTAAAGCAACTACGTTTGGTGGAAACATGAAGCGGAAGATGGGTCAGAGGGAACGAGAGATGGATGCTTTAGCACCAGCTCTCAAGCTTAAACAAGGAAAATAATAAGTTAGGAAAGATTTACACATAGCATTGTTTTCACAGTAAATATTTAGAAATATAAATTAAAGTAGCGTGAAATTGCAGTATCATGATATGGATAAACAACAGATTGTGAGGTCATTAAATTATAATGTAAATCTGTTATCTATAAAATATATGCAATGATGTCTATGATATATGGAGGAGACAGAGCATGCTGCAAAACATCATGATCAACAGATTCTCCTTTATACAAAATCCTATATGTACATTTCTAAATATGCACGAGAACACGTGACCAGTGAGAGACATCAGCAAGAGCTAACAGGAGCTGCCTCTGAGTGACGAGATCTGCAATTCCGTTTACTTTTTGCACTTCTATATACTGATTGCATTTTTAACGATCATTTATCTGAAAAGTTCTTTCCAAAGTAAAATGTCTTTTTTTTTTAAAGAGATTCTGACATGAAATGAGAAAAAAAACAAAGGGCTTTATTTTTAAAGAAGAAAAACTTCTAGCAAGGTCATGTGCTAGTCTACTACCCTGAAGGGACTGTGCACTTTGAAGACTTTGGGAAATGTTCACTGTGCCTACAGAGTAGTCCCATGCTCATTCTGTCATTTCTGCAGTGAGTAGCACCAATAGAAGAGGTATGGAGGGCAGCCCCGGTGGTGCAGCGGTTTAGCGCCGCCTGCAGCCCAGGGCATGATCCTGGAGACCCTGGATCGAGTCCCACGTTGGGCTCTCTGAATGGAGCCTGCTTCTCCCTCTGCCTGTGTCTCTGCCTCTCTCTCTCTCTCTCTCTGTCTCTGTCTCTGTCTCTATGAATAAATAAATAAATAAAAATCTTTAAAAAAATAAAAGAGGTATCGAGAAGAAGTGAAAGGTACTCCACCCTCTGGTACAGAACGTGTTTTCATGTGAGGCTCAGGGACCAGTAGTGGGTTATTCTCGACTATACTGCTCTCAATGACATCAAGCACAAACCCACTAAGAGACTTAGGCGTGCCTCTGCTGTTATGACATTTTGGTCAAAATGGCAAAATGCATCTTAATTACAGTTTTGATAGGTATGTACTTATAGGTGTCATATATTCAACGACCTTTCAGGTTCAGGATATAACTGAGTACACTTAGGACATGTAAAGTTAACAAATTAAAACTCTGATAGACGATAGGAAAGAAAATTCTATCCAGAGTTTCACCGATACCATGAAATTATCATTTTGATGGCCCACATTTATGATGCTCTAAATATATGCACAGTGTAAAGTAGTCAATCTGGATTTCTACAAAAGGACACTGAGCACAAAATGGAAACATAAAGACAGTTCTATGAAATGAATCTCATAAACTATCGACCGAAGAACATTATATGTTTAAACTAAACAGTTTTTGACTCCATGATCATTTATCATACTCAAGATAAAAATAGATAAAAAATAATTGATAATTGATGATTAAGACAAAATTCATATAACACTAGTATTATTCTTTCCAAGTATTCCAAGCAGAAATTCTTATAGGACACAACCAAAAGTATGGGCTATTTACTTGCTGTTATTTTAATAAAAGAACAAAGAAAACTAAGACCTCACAAAATGTTGAAATAGCTATCTATCTACAGACATTGTGAATTTTTAGGAAGACACGCTGAAACATCAATACCATTGCAAACACACATGCATGCGCATAATCTGGTACGATGAACTTGAAAATTAACAAGCTATATTGGAGTTATGAATAATGGTCCTAATTATTCTTTTCCCAAAGTAGTAAACAGAAATACTATGTCAGAGTTTTCTGATCAGTGACAAAGTCATTAATAAATGAAATCAAAATGGCTAGCAATCAATAAAAAACTGTATTTGTGAGGGAAACATTCACTGCTACACTAGGCTTCCATTCCGTATAGGCAACAGATTCATTTTAGTATGTAAAATGCTCTGGGTTGAAGAATGCTTTTGACAAGAAATGATAAAGATTTTTCCCTATCACAGTAACAAAAACATATATTCACGTTGTGTTTTTTGAACTGCTCATCTTCCTAAAAAAATTAAGTAATGAGGAAGGCCATAAGATGGCTAGGAAAACATAAACTGTAAGAAGCAAGAGGTTCATTTCCCTTAAACAAAATTCCCAGAAAGCAGGCAAGAAAAAAAATAAAAGACCTCAACAATTGGAAAAGTTGGGGAAGGAGGGGAAAATCTGAAAGCAAGCAAGATGAAAATAATGAAAATACCAGCTGACATAAACAGGGATAGAATGCAGTCTAATCCCCAGACTCCTGAGCAAGGACATATGCAAAATTAGCACGGGAACACAAAACTACAACAGAAAGATGGTACGCGTAGCACCGGGACCAAGTATTAAACAAAGCATATTGAATTCAGAACTTGCTCATCAAACTGGATTAATTCTCCCTTTTGACGAAATGCATTTTGAGTTCAGGTTACGTCACAGGAATATTTTTATGGAATGACTTTAAAAATGTAGAGAAAGACTCTGATTCCTCTGACTCCCCTTAGTGAAAGAAAATCTTCGAATGCTGCTAAAGTTAATTAAAAACCATGAGGGAGGGATCCCTGGGTGGCGCAGCGGTTTAGCGCCTGCCTTTGGCCCAGGGCGCGATCCTGGAGACCCGGGATCGAGTCCCACATCGGGCTCCCGGTGCATGGAGCCTGCTTCTCCCTCTGCCTGTGTCTCTGTCTCTCTCTCTCTCTGTAACTATCATAAATAAATAAAAATTAAAAAAAAAAACCATGAGGGATCGATGAAATGAGAGATTCAATACAGACTGTGACATTCTGGGCCAAAACTGAAGTGTCATCAAAAAGTAATGGTTTTGGTAGACCCTGGCTAACAAACGAGAAAGGATATCAAACACAAAGACTTTTTTTTGTCAAGAATGGTAACACTGATGAGAGAGAACCTCAAAGTGACATACATACATACCGACAACTGAGTATGTATATTCAGCGTAAAGACTCACCAGAAGCAGGTGTCCATGCCTCTGTGGACAAAAAACAAAACAAAACAAAACAAAACAACTTTGGTTAACAGATCAACACACATATTAAAATCCAGACACTATAAGTTCTGGCACAGAGGCTGAAGCACACATTACATGAGAACACTGTTGCTGTCTCTATCTGGTGAAACACAAAGGAGTGTGAACCTCGTAAATGCAGTTTTGGGTATCAAAGTCCAACTGACTCTTTGTAATGTGCTCTGGCTTTGCAATTCTCAACATAGCAGGTGATAACCTGATATAGAAGCGAATACTACCGTGACTTCGGTTAGCTGCATGTGAGTTGTTTAAATATCAAAAGGTGAAGTACGACAAATTAGGAATAAAACACAAGTTTATGGAAAGGGTGCTTCAAAGAATGAAACCTGGATAAAACTCAAAAGCAGGAATCCTCCCAAGTGATCCTTTGCTACAAAATTAATTCACATTAGTGGAAGGCTTTGCTATGCCCAGTGCTGGGAATGTTTTTGTCCTGTCGGAAACAGTTCACGCAAAATACCGAATTTCCATATTTCACCGTTATGTCCCGTTGTTTTGCTCAGAAAGAGCACCAAATCTCTGTGCTTAATTTAAAATGAATTACAATTTTGCTGGGGGTTTTATTGCTAAGTAATTTGTTTGAACAGTTTAAACCACTTACAATTTTAGTCAACATAAAAATTTGTGGGCAATCATACGGGAAAACTCATAAAACCACAGCTAAATTCCTAGGGATCAAAGTGTTATAGACTGAAATAGCCTTTAACTAACAAATGATCATTATGATTGGATGTCAACTGCATTCCTATATTGTAATTCATTTGCATATGTAAGAAAAAATAGAAAACCATTAGGCCAAGTAAAGGACTAAAAATTGCTTTTAAAGCAGCAACACTATGCAAATCTAAACAGAAATTCCAAACGTCCTGTTATTCTTCTGGGAGTTCAGAGCAAAAGTCGTTCTTACGTAAAAACGGAATTAAGGTTGAGAGCCCACAAGACTTCCTGACGGTGCTTCGTAAGTTAGAAAATGAGCCCATAGATAGGAGATCGTAAAGACGCTTTTCTTCCAACAGAGACGGCTTCCTTACTGCTCACCCAGTTCCTGACCTCTGTCATGAGCTAGTGAACCCCCAGAACAAAGCTGAGAACAAAACCTGGGTTTCGGTACGACTCCACAGTTGAACTCAGAACCAGATTAAAACCAGGGCTTACGAGAGCTTTCCCGCTGTCAGATTCAACCGTGGGTCATCCCTAATCCCGCCCCAGACCAGCGAGAAGACAGCAAGCTCCCATCCTTGCAGGAGTGTGCCGTGGAAGCGTCACAAGCCAGAGACAGAGGGGTTGTGTCCCTCAGAGTGAAGCTACAGGAAATGGTTTCCTTCTTTTCATTTTTTCGTTCTTAAGGAACTTTCATAAAACAGCTCTGAATCATGCAGTCTCCTTTAAAAATGTTCTCCTCATAAGGAAAACAGAAGAAAAATCAACCACCAAAGGTCACACTTGAAAACGCAGAACTTCAGAACTTGTGGAAGAAACACCTGTAAGACCTCTTTCTTTGTACCACTTCATGCAAAGTTTCTCATGAGAAATTTATGTACTGGTTTGTGTTTTATGAATCAGACCTGAATAAAAAGAGAGACTTCTGCCATGAAACTTAAAGGGTAAGAAAATCTCCGTGTGCGTGCCACTCCCAGCATCATGAGTCAGGTTTTTCCCCTCCCCACGCAGACTGTTCCAGAGTCTCACCTCAATCCCCCCTACTGGTCCTTACAGATGCGCTAAAATGGATTACCACTGCAGTGGTTTATCAGTCCTCCTCCGATATCCATAGAAAACTAAAGAAGACCAAGGAGGGTCCTCAAACTCCCATTCCCGACCTGGTGAAAATGGCATTTAAAGTCCTTAACACCCGAGAGGAAGTGGCTGAACTTAAGAGGCAGGCCAGGCTCCAGCAGAAGGTCCAACTCCAGACCCAAGCGTCGGTGGCAGCCCTGCGGCCGGCGGGCTCCGGGAGCCCGCAGAAAGGGGGAACCAACCGAATCCCACCTGGGGCTTGCTTCAGATGTGGCACCGAGGGACAATGGGCCCGTCAATGTCCCAATCCCAAGGAGCCAACGCGGCAATTCCCTCAATGTGGAACGATGCGCCACTGGAAATCCGCCTGCTGGGTCTCGGGGGATCCTTGGCGCCTCCACACAGAGGAAACCCTGAGCCGGGAAGTCCAGCCTTTCAACTACTCGGATTGGATGATGACTGACGGGGCCCAGACTCAGACACCCCCTAAGCCAGGCCAAGCCCAGGGTCCTGCTCCAGGTAGCAGGGAAGCCCATCTCTTTCCTGTTGGGCACGGGGGCGACTGACTCCATTGTGCCTTCCTACTCGGGGGCCAGCTTCCCCTCTCCAGTAGCCGTGATGGGAACTGATGGCACCTCCTCTATTCCACGGACTGCCCCACTCCTCTCTTGCAGCCTGGATGGGTTCTCCTCCTCACACTCCTTCCTTAGAATCCCTTCCTGCCCAGCTCCTTTTCATCGAAAATCCTGACATCTATCTATCAGCTTCTCCTCGGCTAAGTCCGGCTACCCTCCTACTTACCCCCTCTACTAACCCAGAACCCTCCCATTCCTGCTCTCAACTCCTGGAAGAGCTGCCCCCTCCACATCCAGGACTTTAGAATCAGCCCTTCCCTAACCCTGACCAAATTCTCTTTGTGGCCAGAGACACGCAGCATAGGCCATCGTTACCCTAGATGCCATCCTAGAGGCAGTTCCCCCCTCCTCGGGACAAGCTCTCGGAAGGCAGAACTTAGAGCCCTCACCAGGGCTCTTCGCCTGTCCAAAGGGCAATGAGCTACCATATACACGGACTCCAAATGTGCCTCCATCATCACACATACACATTCTGTCCTCTGGCAAGAGCAAAGGTTTCTTACAACCAAGGGAAGCCCCATAATCTATGGGCCCCTCATTTCAAAACTACTAGAGGCCCTCAGCCTTCCCACTGAAGTAGCCATTGTCCACTGCCATGGACATCAATCCTCCATGGACCCGGTGTCCTGGGCCAACAACAAAGCTGACTCAACTGCCCAAGCCACTGCCTTAGGCTCCTCATCAGCTCCCCTCCTCTTCCTCAACACACCACATTCCCCCTCTTACACAGATGAGGAAACTCACACACTAAAAAAGATGGGAAGAATAGCCGGGGAGAAAGACTGGATCTTCATTCAAAAGAAACTCGCTCTTCCAAACCATTTAGCTCCTGTGATCATTTCAGACATACGTCAATCCCTACACATTGGTCCCAAGGCCTTACACCAGTTCCCAGGATTCCACTATCCACATCTCCAAAAGGTAATTGGAGAGGTGCGCTAGTCTTACAAAACCTGCTCCACTGTAAATGCTCAAGGGGGGAATTCGCAGGCCAGGACCCAATCACCAGCTCCATGGCTACCAACCTGGCAAGGACTGGCAGCTTGACTTTTCCCACATGCCGCGCCATAAATCCTTTCGCTACCTATTAACCTTAGTGGACACCTTTACAGGCTGGATAGAGGCTTTTCCCACAGCTCGGGAGATGGCGGATGTGGTGGCCACCATACTCATCGAACAGATCATTCTGAGATTCAGCCTCCTGGAGATCCTACAATCTGACAACAGCCCGGCTTTCATCTCCAGCATCACCCGGCAAGACTCCGAGAGCCTAAATATTACCTGGAAACTCCATATCCCATATCACCCCCAGTCTTCGGGTAAGGTAGAGTGGGCCAACGGCCTTCTCAAAGAACATCTCACCAAACTTACCCTTGAAACTCCACCTGTCCAGGCCAACCCTCCTCCCGCTGGCTTTAACAAGGCTCAGAGCCACCCCTAGAGGGCCATCGGGCCTAAGTCCCTTTGAGCTTCTCTACGGGGCGGCCCTTCCTGCTCACTTAAAATCTTCCATCATCACCTCCTCCTCTCCTATCTTACTCACCTACCTTCCCTAACTCTTCTAAGAGCCCTCTTGCGGGCCCATGTGGATTCAGTCACCCCTACTCCAGGAGCACCCACCTACAGGCTAACCCAACTCAGGACCAGGGCCCCTTCTCCTGGATAAAACTTATCCAACAAGGCACTTCCCTCGCCAGCCTTTCCTGCATGGGCAATCTGTCCCACTGTTTTATCTGTGCCGCTTTAGGCAAAACTCCCCTTGTGGCCATTCCCCTCCCCAAGTGCATTCAGCTGCACCAGCCCCGCACCCACACCTCCAGTGCCTGCCTCATCCCTCTCTCACTAATGTTGCCCTATTTACTGACCCTCTCAACCATCAATTCCCCTTCTGTTATTCTGCCCCTAACTCATCCCTGTACAACGTCACCCGGTCAAACGTCACCTCTCATCATGCTGCTATTGCCTGATTCTTTTGGTGCCATGGCACCCTAACTAAATCTCTCAATACCTCTGCCTCGCTCCTGACTGTCTCCCTAGTTCCGCGATTAACTATCTATAGTCAGGCAGAAGTAGCCCTCCTCATCAGCCCCCTGGAAAAGCAGAAACGAGTGATCTTTCTCCCACTGGTTGTCAGGGTCTCCCTGGCCTCAACCCTGGTGACCACTGGGTAAGGGGCCCTTATTCTACTCTGTAGATTCCTCCAGGGACCTATCCGAGAGGCTTCAAATGGCTATCGAGGCTTTGGCAGAGTCTTTTGCTTCCCGACAACGCCAAATAAACACGGTGGCCCAGGTAGCTCTTCAGAACCGACGTGTCTTGGACCTCCTCACGGCCAAGAAAGGAGGAACTTGTATGTGTCTCAATGAAGATTGCTACTACTACATCAACGAAACAGGTGTAGTTGAAAGCAATCTCCACGTCCTCGCCAAAGTTCGTGAGTCTCTCCAAAAACAGTATCACCCTGTCAACCCAACTACACCCCAATGGTGGCAGACCCCACTAACCATATGGCTCCTCCTCTCTCTAAGCCCACTCCTAATCATTGGCATACTATTAATGGTGGTCCCTTGCTCTCTCTGAATCATCAAGGAAGGAATCCGCGAAAGATCTCGGTTATCAGTCAACCAACTTGTTTTACACCCCTACGCTGGCCTGCCCACCTCCGACAGGCACCACGACGCCCCTAAATCAGCAGGAAGCAGCCGGATCTGAATCATCGCCCCATTATAACATAACAAAAAGATCTGAATGTTGGGCTGGGGAGACTGGGGACCTCAAAATGGCTGACCCCAGGCCAGCAACCTCCCAATAAGGCCGCCTTGCGGCCCTACCCTAACTGAGCACCCAAAGACCTGTAACCCTTGCCCTAATTGGAATACCGCCCCGCCCCCATCTTCCAGAGGAAAACTCTTTATAGACCCCCCCTGCAGTTTGCTTGGGTGTGACTCCCCCCCTCGCTCTCTCTCCCCTGCGGGCCTCAGAACCTAGCCAGGGAGCGCATCCCATTAAAAGCCTGTTTCAAACAAAATAAATAAATAAAAATAAAAGCCTGTTTCCACCAACTTTTGCCTGGCCTCTCTCTTCCAGTTCACTACCAATCAGATTAAACCTGACAAAAACCATGGTCCTTTTGTACCAAACTGCCACTTAAAGACTGTGACAGCTAATCTCTATGTTGTTAGGAACTATATCATTTCAATATGTGTGAAACTGGCAGGGACATAAATTCCAGACATCATTCACTCTTGGCTTTGAAACAGGCTCATGGTATCTGGTATTAGGCAATGTTCTTTGGAATTTGTAGATGAATCTGACCACATCTAGCTTCAGACGTGGAAAAAAAAAAACATATCTTATTTAGCAAAGTGATAATGCAGTGTTTTAAATACATCCCAGCTTAGATGACACACGATACTTTTCTCAATGGTTCCGGGGAGCCTCAGTCATTGTGATTTGATAGCACGCAAAGTCAATGAGAAACAGACACGTGGAATTTGAAGCAGAAAGGTACGGTCTTTCTGGATCTTCACATTTGTTTCAATTTCTCACTAATGACTCCTCAAGGCCTTGAATACATGAGTCACCCTTTTAGGCAACTACTATGATTAAAAGTAAGAGAAGAGCAAGTAGGATGTTACCTATTCATTTGGCTGAGTCTTCGAACTCTAAAAGACGATGATGAGACCACCAGTCCATGGGGTGTCAAACTTAACAATGCAGCAGAGGCAACAAGAAACTGCTCGACCCAGGAGTAGATGTGAGTGAAGGCTCACCGGAGGAATCATTCTATACCATAATCGACAGTCTGTACACGTCACTGCCTCGGGCTTGGCTCGGCTTCATCTGGTGCACGTGTTGGTCTCACCCAGGAATTCAAGAAGGGCACTGAACACTAGTGATGAAACTGCTCTGCAAGGATATTCTGATTGTTCCATCACATGGGCCTCTTAACAATCCTAGCTTCCCAAACTGCATTCTCAGTGTGTTTCTCCAAAACAATGAGGTGCCACCCTTTATCTGAACTCTTGAATACCACCTCTGCCTGTGGCTGTCCTGTTATGGGGACACCTTTTGCAGCTGCATGCTTTCCCCATTTCTCATTGTGTCCCCTGACAAGTTTGGACCCCTAGAATACCTACCCTGTCCTGTGTCCAGGCTTGCCGTGTCGGTGATTCATTCACATGGACATTCTGCTGTGGGCTTTGTTCTCTCGGGGCTCACGATATTTACATTCCTTCCCAAGCTTTGCTGTAGGCCAAATCCTTGCTCCTCACCTGGTCCCATCTGGTCTACCCAGACTCAAAAAAAAAAAAAAATCACAACCAAAAGTCAAAACAAAGGAGGAGCAGGTGGAGATTTTTCCAAGCCGAGACCCTGAAGATGAGAACTGAGGAAGACGGACTCGACATTTACTGGTGTGAGGATGAAAAGAGATACTCAGGATGATGGATATTACACACCATCTCACAAGCTTTCCGTGCCTGAAGTGTCTAGCCCGTTGTTCATTCCACGCAAAACTGTGAGACTCAGGCACTCTTTCAGAGCCTTCTGGGACAATATGGGACAACATGTATAAAATATGGGATGATCACCAAAATGAACCCGATTAAACTCAAACAATGGACTTAATTTTTTTTTATCATCTCCTTTTTTTAAAAAGATTTATTTATTCATGATAGATATAGAGAGAGAAAGAGAGAGACAGAGACACAGGAGGAGGGAGAAGCAGGCTTCATGCTGGGAGCCTGACGTGGGACTCGATCCCGGGACTCCAGGATCGTGCCCTGGGACAAAGGCAGGCACCAAACCGCTTAGCCACCCAGGGATCCCGATCATCTGCTTCCTAATCCCCATCTCCCTACAAAGGTGGTCAATGATTCATTATGTTATTATCTGTTTCTCACCCCAACATTTCTATCTACCTGTATCCATCCATTTGCTGATGACTGAAACCAGGCAGCCATATCTGTTTCTACATCTAACCCATGGCCGTTCTAATTTAAAATATACTTTTCATCCATCTTATTATTTTCTTCTCTATATTCAGCACCCAGGTCACATTTATATGTCCCATTGTCATCTCTCACTAGAACTAATATCATTGCATTCTGGCTAGCCTTCCCACTTGTAACTCAAGTCTTTTCGATTTTTTAAAGATGACTTTTATCTCTTTGAGAGAGACCATGAGAGAGAGTGCATGAGTCGGAGCGGGGAGAGGCAGAGGGAGAGGGAGAAGCAGATGCCCCACTGGGCAGGGATCCTGACCTGAGCCGAAAGGCAAAGGCTCAACCGACTGATCCCCCCCACACCAGGTGTCCCTAACTCTGTTCTTTTCTGAATCGTTCCCAAACCCACAACAGGTAGCCTAATAGTGAAAGCCCCAAACATCATTATGTTGTTACTTTGCTTATTAGTTCTCTTCAAAGTCTTCTCTTTGTACCTTGGATGAAATCAAAACCCTCTGAGCCAATAAATCCTGGTGTGATCTAGTCCATGCTGACTTTAGTCACATCTAATGCTGCTCTCCTATCTATCTATTCATTATGTTCCACCTTCCCTGACCATTTTTTCAATCTTTCTCAATCTTGGAGACTCCCATCAATATTTTTTTTACATTCTTCAACATCTCAATGGCTATTAAGATTTCCTATGTAGGAACTTAGCCTTAGCCTTACAACATTCATCACATATGTTACTTCTTTAACGGGGTCTTCCCTGAACCTCTAATTTAAGAGCTAGTTCTCTCCATTATGATATTTTATGGTACATTGTCATTTTCTTTCATAGCACCTTTCCCACGTTTCTTGTAGGCACTTGTCAGTATGAATATTTCTAAAGTGACTGTCCTCTGAGTAGGCCGTGAGAAAGCTCCATGGGAACATGGGTCTTTTGCTTTCTACTGTATGGCAATGCCTGGTACAGGGACTGCAATCATTGGCACTCAATATATCTGTCCAATGAGTGAGTGGAAATTCTGTATCTCATAGTTTATTTGTTCAATTATTCAATAAGCTATTATCTTGTGTAAAGCATGGTCTTCACCTCATTGGGTACAGCAGAGACAAAGAGATGCAAAAGTGCCTGCTCTGGTGAAGCTTCTAGAGTGGGAAACCAGTAATTAGCAACGAATACAAAACATCACATCGCATTTTAGAAAGAGACATGTAGCAAAGAAAAAATGGAGCAGGACAACGGAAATGAGGGGTGCCAGCGAGATGGGATTTACAGTTAGAATAAATGATCAATGTAGGCCTTCATGAACAGTTTACCTCTGGGAAAAGACTTGAAGCAAGTGAAGGCTCTCTAAGAGAAATTCAAGTCAAAGAATTTTCTAGGCAAGGGAATGAGCTAGAATGAGTCCAAGAGTGGGAACTTGTATGGGTTTCTGAGAAACAGTAAAGGAAGATGCAGAGTGGTCAGGAAGGCAGACATAGAGGTTGTGATAAAAGAGACAAGGAAGGGCAGACAGATCACGTAGGCCTTTTGACCACCATCCCCACTTTGGCTTTTACAGTGACTGAGCTGAATGAGCCTTCAAATGGTTTCAGAAGAGTTATAGGATCTTACTTTTGCTTTAAGTGGATCGAGATGGCTGCTCCATGTAGAATCTCACAGCGGGGCATGGGGAAAGGCAGGAAAACCCCACAAAAGGCTTCTGAAGAATTCAGGCAAGAGAAGATGGTCACTTGAATTAGTATCTAGCAGTGGAGATAATAGAAAACAGCTGGATTCTGGATCTATATTGAAGGTCAAGATAAAAGGTTTTTTTTTTTTTTTTCTGATGCACTGGATGGGGGTTTGAAAGACAGCAAGGAATTAAAGACAACTCTGAGGTCTGGAGGCTGAGTAACTGGGAAGACAGCCTTGCAGTCAAGTCACAGGGGTGAAGAATACAGAGGAGTATGTGTGGTGAGATCATGTTTATTTGCAGAAACTGGAGGAGAGGTTACATGAGTAGTTGGATATACAATTCAGTGGGAGAATGACAAATGTGGGAGGTGTCCACCTACAAACAGCACGGAAGGCAGGACAGGAGATGATCTCACTCCAGACCCGGCCCCCACCCCGGAGTGACTATAAACAGAAAAGACCAATTGCCATGCACCACGCCTCGTGCAAAGCCTCGTGCCCTTGCGTTCGGGTCGCGCTCAGGTGGGCCTTACTCCTCAACTTACCAGGATTATGGGAAATATTTCAATCTGACACATATAATAAGCATGATGCATAAGTAGGTAGCCATTTAGGACAGATCTCTCATTGTCAGACTCTTAACTGTGAAATGAATAAATTAAATTTCTTCTATCAGGTAACATTTTTATTATCATGTATATTTTCTACTTGCTAAGAAAGAAAGCAATGTGCAAATATTTTGTGGTTTAAGTAAGTATCTACAGGAATAGCCATATGGTGTGATGATGGCTAGAGGGCCTCACAGATCCTACTTTCATGCAGTGCACATGCCTCCCAGGCACAACCGTACAATCTACATTAGAGAAAATATAGCATTTGAATAACAAGAGATCACTGCGATAAACTGGGCCCATAAGGCTTATTATAAACATCTTCTAAATATAAATTGCTCTTCGAATTCTATCCTGTAGGAGGAATAGAGTTTTTCATGCAAACCAAAGAACGTCATAAAGCCGACTGGCAGACACCTAAAACCCTTATCATAGGAACTTAGTTTTTAGTGATCTCTAAATTATTACCCAGAAATACAGTTTGGATCCTAATAACTAACTCATTCCAGAAACATTCACCACGAGCTTCATGTGGTTTCCGACACGCTCTGACGCAGGCGCTGATGACACAGCGATGGGCAAAACACATCAGGCGACTGCCCCCATCCACAGGGTTTGGTCTTCCTCCGCAGGTGGAAGAGACAATGACTGAATAAATCTGTAACATGTCACAAGGTGGCGAGCACCACGAAGAGCGGGCACGCAGGGCAGGGGATCCGGGGCGGGGTGGCTGTCGTGTAAGTCCTGCGCTCAGAGATTTCCAACTAGATTATACTGTATGAGACTGGTTGACGACTGTCTGCTATTCAAGCACACATAACAGAACAAAGGCCCCATGGAGTGAGGAAAGGTGACCCAGCTTGGAAAGGGCAATCGTGGAAACAGACACCAGGTCTTCTAAATTGCCCTCAGAGATCTTTTCCTGCTAATGCAGTAGAGAGGGGCAGCATTCCTGTTCTGCAGACTAGGAGTAGGAGAGAGAGAGAAAAAAAAGCTCATTAGCCTTAGGGACAACTGCTGATGACTGTCTAATGATCACAGTTTAATAAGTGGGATATATATATATAGTAAGAGTACAGTTGTTACTTGAACAACATGTGTTTGCATTGTATGGGTCCACTTCTTTATACAGTACAGCACCATAGATGTCTTTACTCCCATGATTTTCTTTTTTTAAAGATTTAGTCATTTAAGAGAGAATGAGAAAGAGTGTGTACACGAGTTGGAGGGGCAGAGGGAGAGAATTCCAAGTAGACTCACTGCTGAGCATGAGTCCCGATGCAGGGCTTGATCCAGAGACCATGAGATCATGAGCTGAGCCAAATCCAAGAGTCAGGCACTTAACTGACGGCATCGCCCAGGAGCCCAATGGCTGCACCACCCAGGCGCCCCTCTTCCTTATGATTTTAATAACATTTTCTTTTCCCTAGCTCACTTCATTGTAAGATACATATTAATCTACTGGTTATATCATCGGTAAGGTTCCAATCAACAGTGGGCTACTAACTAGCAGTCAAGTTTTGGCAGAATCAAAAATTATACGTGGATTTTCAGCTGTGCTGGGGGATGCTGTCGGGACCCCTAATCCCCACGTTGCGGGGAGGTCAGCTATATTCTAGTGAATTTGTAGTTCTTTACGGTATTACACTGTCCAATTTTGTCACTTCTACAAAAACCTGAAGCAGAGAATACAATGTTCATTGAAACCTGTTTCAGTAACTAAATTTGAGCTACTGTTGATGAAATTGAGTACTGTATATTTCCTGTTATGAGAGTATCTCATGCGCACGCATGCACACACACCATCCCTACAGAGCCTTGTGTGCCACTCGATGCCAGAGAAACTTCCCTGTTTTATCCACAAAGTTCACATTTCCAAAGCCAACCAACAGCACTGCACACATGGACTAGCGGTAATAGAAGTGAGGGATGTCTCGGTCCAGTTAGACCAGAGGAGTGGCAAACATTGTTGCCGCCAAAACCAACGGAAAACCCATTTACAAATATGACGGTCACAAATGACACTTCCCTACAAAACAAAAGTGGCACATCCTGCTGTCTTGTCCAAACTCTCTGTGGCCACAACCAATCGAGAGCTTCCAGCTTTCCTGCACTTGCTTGCTTCCCTTACGTTTGTCACCTCAGATACATGACTTTTCTTTTTTGCAGCTCAGGTTTTGATTTTTTGGTAACTTCTAAAACTTTCTAAGGTTTGGTTGTATTGATTTCTTCAAAGAATATTAAAACTTTCTAGCTAAGGATCTCCTACAAATGACTGTGTTGTCTTTACTTCAAATAATTAATAAACTTCCTTTGTACTTAAGAGTCATTAGGCACACACACACACACACACACACACACACACAAGAGTCATTAGGCACCATGACAACCCACTGGTTAGTTCTCAACATTTTGCAATTCAGATCACTAGTCAGCTTTCTTCCTGATCTTCAGACCTGCTTCAATACAACAGGGAAGTATAAAAACAACTTTCATCAGTGAAAAATCCCTAGGAGTTCAGGATTGTTGCACTCTAATGGATACATGGAAGCAAATGTGTATTTCTAGAAATCAATGAATTTATGACTATAAAATATACAGCACCTGTAAATTGAAGAGCTTCTTCCTCAAAAATATAGCCAATAAAAAAGACAGTGCATACATACAAAAAAGCCTTAAATAATAAGGGAGGAAAATAAGTAGAACATGTTAAAAAGCTGGCCAAATGAGAGAGGCATCCTGCCTCTCAGGATGGTTTCCTTATCTTTTACTGCATTTTATAAATGTCATAAAATAATGATGATTTTTTTTATTGGAGTTCAGTTTGCCAACATATAGCATAACACCCAGCACTCATCCCATCAAGTGTCCCCCTCAATGTTCGTCACCCAGTCACCCCACACCCCCACCCTACCTCCTTTTCTTCCACCCCTTGTTCATTTTCCAGAGTGAGGAGTCTGTCATGTTCTGTCTCCCTTTCTGATATTTCCCACTCATTTTTTCTCCTTTCCCCTTTATTCCTTTTCACTATTTTTATATGCCCCAAAAGAATGAGACATTATAATGTTTGCCCTTCTTCGATTGACTTACTTCACTGAGCGTAATACCCTCCAGTTCCAAATGATTACTATTTTACAGGAGAAAAAAACACTTTTTTCTTTAAATTAAGAGGTATCACACTGGGAGAATCCTTTCAATGACTGGGAAAAAAATACGGTCACACAATACAGTTTGCAAACAGCAGACATATACAATGCCTGTTGTCAACTTTCTCCATCATTAACCCCATGACAAAACTCTTTTAAAAGTACAAGGGGAGGCTACAGAAGGAGTTGCTTCCACCTGTATTCCTGTTTGCAGTTTCTTCCTCATGTTTGTCAAGACAGAAAGAAGCATTTTTTTTCTTTTCTTGCTTTTAAGTCTTTAGTTTAAAAAAAAAAAGGCAAACCTATAGGATTTTCAATTTTTGGTGACAGTCATGGAAATCTGGAGACTCATGAGTTCTACGACTAGGGTTTCTGAACTGAAATTAAGAATTCAAGGATTACAGTTAAAGTCTCAGAGCAAAAGATATGAGGCTGAGTATTTTTCAACGAAAGCCCAAAGAGAAAAACAGAGGCTGATGACAGAGAAGAGCTGTGACATAAACCACAGATGATGTCGGAATTGTGATTTCTGTTAAATCTTGCCATGTATGCATGGATGTATGTACAGATACACACACATAGATCTCCGACAGTTCTTGTTCCTCAACGGTTATGCTCAAGGTTTGGTGGGGGGGGGGAACCATCATTCTTTGTCTTGGGATATTTTGCTTACTTTTTGCTATGAATGGACATAGAAAATTAAGTATAAAGATAATTTACAGATTTCAATTATAAAAGAAAATATCACCTTTTTAGTCCATAAAATCCAGACAGCTACTGATAAAGCATCCTAGGAGAATCATCACTAGAAAAGTCCAATGGGACACACGGAAAAACTGCACGTTAACTACTTCCAAAGACAAAATTATTTTCACACTTTCTAGAGGTATTCAATATTTAATGTTGATGCCTGATGGAAAGGTCTTAAGTACTACAAACACTCAGACATTGTAGAAAAGGATGTAGTACTGCCACGTCTACCATCAATTCTATCTAAATAAGTGCTATTTTATGGTGTTAGTTATTACTGTATATAAAAGTATTGAAGACCAAGATTCTTTGGACATATTCTTACAGTTTCCCCAAATGTGTAAGATGGCAATAGGACTTTTTTGAGCATTTATTTTTTTCCCTCCTGATTCACTAGCACCTCTCAAAAATAAGCTCTAGAGAATCATGAAGTCCATTCAATAATTTCCTACTAAACACCCTAAATTACATATAAGACCACCATGATGATATAGATCTACTCAGATTGTCAAGGAATTATTTAACTTAGATTATGAGCAGCTACATTTACCAGTGCTTCCAGTCTGGGACCTCATTTCTAAGTGTGTGAGTTGGTTCTCCTGTTTCCATAATAACCAATTTAACAATCAGCTTGGCAGTCAACTACTTTAGAGGTAGTTTCATTAATGTTAGCCCTCTTCTCATTTATACATGAATCGACTGATACTGTGGGACTACTTATTTTTCTAATATACTTGTAAAAGGGCTCTGAATTCAAAGTAACAAACCTTCTGGAAGAATTAGCTCAGGCTCTTTTGTTTAAACTCAATCTTTTCCTTGTAGAACCTCAATGTATATTTTAGAATTTTCTTCCAATACTTTAGGACTCACTTAAAGTTCTAGTCCTAATATGACAATCTCCTTTTGTTGCTGCAAGGACCTAGAAATGCAACAAAGTTATGAGCTAGAAGTTTTTCAGTTTTTGAATGTCAGTAAAAACCAAAAAGAAAAGGAAACAATTAAGAAATTCAAGAAATTAAATTGGAATACAAAGTGGTCTTCATTTCACAGGACTCCCTCTATCGTTAATCCTCACGAGAATGAAGGAAGCTACTCCCTTACTGTATAATGAAAATTGTGATTTTTGTAATGCTTTTTCCAAATCAAAAAGCTCTCAAAACTAGTTCTTTCTCTCTCCTCTTTCCTGGTTTTGGGTAAAAGACTATTCTTAGTAGATGATCTGGTACATAATGAGCACTGCTGGTTGGCTGCACACACACGTACAACAACATGAACCCAACAAGTAGACAAACATCACTCTCCTTTCACGGCATTTGTCGTTTCTAATGGCTGAGTAATATTCCATTGTATCATAGACCACAGATTCTTGTTGTTGTTGTTGTTGTTTTCTCAACTTTATTGAGGTGGTGGGGGGAGTCAGGGAAGGAAGAGGTGTGGACTTGAAGGTTTTTGTTTTTTTAATGCAAAATAATTTATTTTGTGTTTGATACCAGATGAGACGATAAGGGTGATGGTGCTCATGCCCATACGCCGGCTCCAGGTGAAGTGCTCTAGGCTTCGGGCTCACTCTGCTACCTAAGAAGGTCTTTCTCAGCTTTAGCTCTACACAATGCTTGTGACTCAGCGCCTTGCAGGTTTGGGCATTATGGAAACTTTCACAGACTTGCTGAAGGGGATGGTGCCCTCGATGCTGGTTTCCACCTGGGGTGACACTTCGCCACCGTCAATCCAGGGGGATTTGGGAATGCGGGAATTGGAGTTGTAGGCCAGCAGCAGCCTCACATCCACCTGGCATGGTTCTGTCCAGGCAGTATGGGAGGGGTACACCTGAGTGATAAGCCGGTGGCGCCCTGGGCCAGGATTCTGCAAGTCTGCCGGCTTAGGATGAATCATCTGAGCCTGGCCATCTGGATAGAAGACCTGGACCTTCACAGCACTCTGAGGGTCCTGGACATTTTCCAGGGTCACATCGACATGCAGGGCCACAACCAATCCAGATGTAAACTGCAAGGGGTTGTCTGACTCACCTGCTGGCTCAATGATGCTGGCTGAAGTGTGTGGATCTGCTCTGGAAGGGGGAGGTGCAAGAAGGTACTCTGCCTCAGCATGGTCCGTAGAATTTTGACCACTTCCACAGGTTTGGATGTCATGAGTCGGGGCATAAGGTCAAGAAGTTTGTCCACAAAGCTGTCCTTTAGGTGGGGCAAATCCGCAATAAAACACCTCTGAAAAAAGTCCACTTCCTGTAAAAAGTTTTGACACATCCCAAATAAGGGGTCAACTCCTCGAGTAGTCCGTGCTGTTACTATAAGTTGCAAGGCTTTGGCCTGCAGCCTCAGGTGATGTATAATCACCACCTGTTTATTCTCCACACCACTGTACATGAACTCCATTTGGTAGGTCTCTTCCATGATCTGTTTTGCTGCTGTGGAGGCCAAGTCACTCTGCTTCAAATATAAAGGGGCAGCCACATTCCAGAGCTTTTCTTGCAAGGCCTTGAGGAGAAGAAGCTGACACCAAAGATAGGTAGCCGAGAACTCCTAGCAGCGACTCCTGCTAGTTCAGACTGAAGTTCTCCACGTTTTTGAAGATCCTGGATGGTGAACTCCAGCAGCTTCTGGGTTCCCTGAGGGTTCCGGTGCTCTGAAGACTGTACACCCTTTCAGAGCTCTGCTGCAGGAACTGATGGGACGGGTCCTCATGGGGCGCAATACCGGGAGAAATGGCCGATGACACTAGTTTTCTACCTGGTAACCTTAAGGCAGGAACAAGATGAGAAAGACTGTCTCAGAGGTAGGCATAATGCCTGAAGGTATGATCTGAGAACAGTGCTGGCATTGTTGAACAGGTTTTAGCAGCATTAAAAATAAGAACCAAAACTGCAATGTAAGCTGGTTCATCCATGTCTGGTTCAGCTGTGTCAAAAAACGGATGGGTGCTCAGGAGCTCTGGCACCAAGGGAAGCACCAGGGTTGGATGCCGACTTCCCAGAAACTTCAAGCACTTCCATATAGAGTCCCTATCAGTAGGGTACTTGGTTAAATTTTTCAGCAGCTCCGCCAGTGCAAGATGAAGCCCTTCTTTAGTCGAAACATTAGTACAGCATAAAAGTTCATGAAGAGCCTCTCGAATATCTCTGGATGAATCCTCTAACACAGCCAGGACAGTGTCAAGCTGATCCTCTCGGAGAGTGATATTATTAGAAATTTTTCTCATGCTGTGTATGGGCTGCAGATGTACTTCCTCAATTTCATCATTAAACATGTCAACCAGGAAATCAGGGCGGCACTTCTCCGCAAAAGAAGGTGAAGATTGGGCCAGCACGCAGAGAGCCTCCACAGCAGCAATGAGGACCTCATACATCTCATCTTCCAATCCCTGAACAAAGGCTCCACAAGCTCCTGACTCAATCAAGTTCACAGCTCCTGTATCTATTTCTTCTTTGGGAGCATCACCTCCTCACTTTCTGCCACTGGAAAACTCTCCTGACCTGTAAAGTTCCTTGGCATGTTCATGTGCAGTGCGTTTTCTCCTGAGATCGGACATGAGCTTCTTGTCGAGTGTTTGCTCCAGGAAATGAGAACTGACTTGTTCCATTGAGCCCAACAGCTTTGCAGCCTGAACTCGAACCACCCAGGAGCCATCATTGACCATGGGGCAAATTTTTCCAAATGCATCACCAACTAAGCGAATTTCTTCATTAGGAGAAGGAATGGAGACAACGCTTTCAGGATAGAGCTGACTGACAACCCAGATAAGTTGGACTGCAGCACTGCACCCTTGTTCATAGTCATCAGACAACAATTTACAGGCCTGATTATAAATTGCTTGGTGTAATTTCAGTCCTCTCTCATGAAGCTGCAACATGGCTTTTATAGCTGCTGTTCTGACACGTGGGTCTTGGTCACTGAAGTAATCCCCTATCATCTTCTGGACATCTCTGACAGCTAGGCCTTCTCCATCTTTTGTGACACTTTTCTCCAAAGAGCCAAGATTGCCAAGTAATTGCAGGCACTTATTTCTTACACCATGAGACGTATCTGTGAGGTGCTTCCAGGCTACATCAACTAATCCCATCTGGATAGCTTGATTCTCTGGGAGTCTGGTGCCAGTTGCAAGCAAGCTGTCCAACAGTTGAGCAAGGACTTGATGAGACTTTTCATTCTGCAGGATGTTAATGGCATCATCCATAATGCAGTCTGGTGAAAATCCTGCAGTCTTTGATAATAAACCCAACAATGATGCAATTTTCAGTCTCACAGATGGATCATTCTCCATAATAATGTTCCAAGAGAATCCTAACTACTCCTTCCACACTTTCTGCTTCAACAGGCTTTCTGGCAAACTGGAGTAGATACTGCAAAGCATCCGCTGGGAAGGGAGCTTTACACAGATCTACGTGGAGTGCTGCAGATTTACTTGGTTTTGTCAATCGCAGTTTCTTGGTTGCAATTTCCTCCTGTTGTTGCTGGACCTCCTTAGTGAATTCGTCGTACACTCGTTTCTTTAGGTGAGCCGCCATGACTTCCCGCCAGACCACAGCTTCTTGATCCATCATCTTTCGATGGACACCGAGGTTCCTTCCACAGTTTGGCTATTGTGGACATTGCTGCTATAAACATTGGGGTGCAGCTGTCCCGGGTATTATGCTGAGTGAAAACAGTCAATCGGAAAAGGACAGACATTATATGGTCTTATTCATTTGGGAAATATAAAAATTAGTGAAAGGGAATAAAGGCAAAGGAGAGAAAATGAGTGAAAGTATCAGTGAGGGTGACAAAACAGGAGACAGCTAACTCTGGGAAACAAACAAGGGGTAGTGGAAGGGGAAGTGGGTGGGGGTGGGTGACTGGGTGATGGGCAATGAGGGGGGCACTTGGCGGGATGAGCACTGGGTGTTGTGCTATATGTGGACAAATTGAACTCCAATAAAAAATTAAAAATTCAAAAAAAAAGAAAATGGGCCCTTTATGTAAAATAAGCAAACATTTAACTGATGTATTCAGTAGGTCCAATAAATGGAAATGTATGACACTAAAAAAAAAAAAAAAAAACACCAGGGAAATCTTCAGGGTTCTAAAGTATGTCATTGTTTTTCAAAAGATATCCGAGTGATATAAACAGGAACACCACAAGTACAGAAGTAAAAGCTGCTGAAGGCACAGATATGAACAATTTCACTACTATGTTAAATGCCGTAGATCATCATGAGAAAGATTTAAATGCATCAGTAAATAAGAATCTTTAAGTTTTGGACACAGTTATTTTTTTAACATAAGCAAATATGCAATAATGTATTTCAAATGTGAAAAAGTACCTGTACCCATGGCCACCCTGGAGGAAGAGCACGCCAAGGGGCATGCTATCGGGATCCCCCACATGACAGAGCAGCCACCTGCCTCAGTGAAGCAACCGACTTCGGCCACTGAGCAACATCCTAAACGAAATCAAGAGCCCGCCAGAGCTACTACACTGGGGCAAGCTGAAACTTATGGGCCTGAGCAGTTTGAGCCGGGCATGGCAGTTGGTGCTGAGTGCATGGCCCGAGCCGAGATGCTAGCTGCTGAGGCCAAGCCAATTTACAAGGCAGTCACACCTCTGATTCACTGTCCCGACCTGGAGGAGCCACCTACACACTTGGCCACCCTGCAACAAGAGCTCCCCCAGGTGCCCACTATCAATGTCCCCGGCATGCCATGCCAAAGGAATCACCTGCCTCAGTGCAGCAACCAGCTTTGGCCCCTGAGCAACATCATGTCAGCAGCCCACCCCAGCTCTGAAGGTGGGGCCTGATGAAGCTTCTGGGCCTGAGGTGATCGAGCTGGGCAGGGCTGTCGGTGCTGAGTGCTTGGCCAGAGTAGAGATACCAGCTGCTGAGTTGAAGCCAATGCATGAGGTGGTCAAATCTCTGATTCACTCTCCCAACAAGGAGGACCCACCTGCAATCTTGGCCACCCTCGCAGTAGATCATGTCCCAGCGCATGCTATCAGGGTCTGCCACATGCCGGAGCAGCCACTCGTCTCAGTGGAGCAAATAGTGTCCACCCCTGTGCAATATCCTGAACCACCTCAACAACTGGCCCCAGCTCCTACCTTGGGGCCTGCTAAAGCTTCAGGGCCAGAGGTGATTGAGCTGGTCATGGCTCGAGCCGAGAAGCCAGCTGCTCAGACCAAACCAATGCATGTGGTGGTAACACCTCTGACTCACTGTTCCGACATGCAAGAGCTACCTGTACCCGTGGCCACCCTGGAGGAAGAGCACGCCCAGGTGCATGCTATTGGGTTCCCGCACATGCCGGAGCCGCCACCTGCCTCAGTGGAGCAAATGACTTTTGCCACTGAGCAACATCCTGAACCAAATCAAGAGCCTGCCAAAGAGACTACAGTGAGGCCAGCTGAAGCTTCTGGAGATGGAATACTTCCAAACTCGTTCTATGAGGCCAGCATCACCTTAAGTCCAAAAGCAGACAAAGACCCCACCCGACCAAAAAGGAGAGTTATAGACCAATGTCTCCGATGAACACGGATGCAAACGTTCTCAACAATATATGAGCCAATAGGATCCAACGGTACATTGAGAAGTTACTCACCGTGACCAGGTAGCATTTATCCCCGGGATGCAAGGCTGGTTCAACACTTGTCAAACACTCCATGTGACTGATCAGATCTGCAAGAGAAAAAACGAGAACCAGATGATCCTCTCAATAGATGCAGAGAAAGCATTTGACAAAATACGGCATCCATTCCTGATCCAAACGCTTCAGAGTATAGGGATAGAGAGAACATTCCTCAACATCTTCAAAGCCATCTATGAAAAGCCCGCGGCAAATTATCATTCCCAAGGGGGAAACGCTGGGAGCCTTTCCCCGAAGAAGATCAGGAACGAGACAGGGATGTCCACTCTCATCACTGCAATTCAACATAACACTAGACGTCATAGCCTCAGCAATCTGGCAACAAAAAGAAATAAAAGGCATTCAAATCGGCCTAGAAGAAGTCAAACTCTCCCTGTTCACAGATGACATGATACCATACACCTGGAAAACCCAAAAGACTCGACCCCAAGACTGCTAGAACTCATACAGCATATTCGGCAGTGTGGCAGGGTACGAAATCAATGCCCAGAAACCAGTGGCCTTTCTAGACGCTAACGATGAGACTGAAGAAAGAGAAATTAAGGAGTCAACCCCATTTGGGATGGCACCCGAAAGCATGCGCTACCTAGGAATAAACCTAACCAAAGAGGTCAAGGATCTCTATCCGAAAAATGACAGAACACGTCTGAAAGAGACTGAGGAAGACACAAAGAGATGGCAAACTATTCCATGCTCATGGATCTGAAGAATGAATATTGGGAAAACGTCAACGTGACCCAGGGCAATTTACACAATGCAATCCCTATCAAAATACCATGGACTCTCTTCAGAGAGCTGGAACAGATCATCTGAAGATTTGTGTGGAATCAGAAAGGACCCCGAATGGCCACAGGAAGAGTAGCCAAGAAAACCACAGCGGGGGGCAGTACAATGCCGGATTTCAGGTTGCACTGCAAAGCTGTGCTCACCAAGACAGTGTGGTACAGGCACAAAAACAGACACATCCATCAATGGAACAGAAGAGGAATCCAGAAGTGGACCCTCCACTCAGTGGTCAAGACCACATATTCGACCAAGCAGGAGAGACCATCCACTGGAAAAAAAGACAAGTCTCTTCCATAAATGCCACTGGGAATGCTGGACAGCCACATGCAGAGGAGTGAACCTGGACCACTGTCTCACACCAGACACAAAGATAAACTCAAAATGGATGAAAGATGTAAATGTGAGATGAGATTCCATCAAAACCCTAGGGGAGAACACAGGCAACACCCTTCCCGAACTTGGCCACAGCAACTTCATGCAAGATACACCCACAAAGGCCAGAGAAACAAAAGCAAATATGAACTATTGGGACTTCATCGGGATGAGAAGCTTCCGCACAGCCAAAGAGACACTCAACAAAACCAACAGACAACCTCCAGAATGGGAGAAGCTACGTGCAAATGACCCGTCGGGTAAAGGGCCAGCATCCTAGATCTCTAAAGAACCTATTCAACTCAACAGCAGAGAAACCAACCATCCAATCCGGAAATGGGCAAAAGACACGAACCGAAATGGCACAGAGCAAGATGTAGATGTGACCGACAAGCCCATGACAAAGTGCGCTGCATCACTGTATTTCCATCAGGGAAATACAGATCAAAACCACAAGGAATTCCACCTCACAGCGGTGAGAATGGGGAACATTGGCCAGACAGGAAACCACAAATGTTGGACCGGATGTGCAGAAAGGGGAACGCTTTCAAAAAGGAAAAATTTCAGAGGTAGCCATACTCACCTGATAGGGACCAAGCGGGAGGGGCGGGCTCCCGGCCAGGCTGGGGTGCTTAGGGAGGGACCCGAGAGCGGGGAGGGGGGAGGGGGGCGAGGGAACAGCCAAGGGCCTTGGGGGGGCTCCTGGGGCCCAGCGGCCCAGGCCCTCAAGCCACCGCCCCAAGGCCCTGCCCTGACATTGCAAGGTGCCTGCACCCTAACCCCTCTGAGCACACGCACATGGGTTCGGCGGCACCTCCCTGAGCCCGGGGGGAGGGGCCCCACACCCTCCCTGAGCCGCTCCTGTGAGACCTGACCTGACACGTAGGAGGCCCCTCCGCCGCCCCCTCCGCCAACAGGTCCCACCACTCCTCCCCCATGTAGCCCTCTGCCCTTGGCAACCTGGCGGCCCAAAGGGTGTTGGCCCAGCTCGCCACGGGAGCGCCTCCATGTGGCCACCAAGGACCGCTGTCCCCCACCTGGTCCCTCCCAGGCATCCGCCACGCCACGAGCGAGGGCCAGATGCCCCTCGCACAGCCACCCTGGGGCCCGTCAAGCCTCCCGGGGCCCACGCTGACCTGCGTGTCGGGGCCGA
Organism: Canis aureus; assembly: GCF_053574225.1. Taxonomy (NCBI): domain Eukaryota; kingdom Metazoa; phylum Chordata; class Mammalia; order Carnivora; family Canidae; genus Canis; species Canis aureus. The sequence continues at coordinate 35,301 of NW_027554445.1, read as the reverse complement.
GGCCTGCAGAGCCACTGCCGCGAGCCCGCAGTGCGGGGAACCACGGGCCTGGAGCGGCGGCGAGGCCGACTAACCTCCTGCCCCAGTGGCGGGATCGCTGCATCTGTGCCCAGCTCCTCCCGGGCCACGCCCTGGGGACTTTGGTCACGCTGGGGGTCAGGCGCCAGGGTAAGCTCCCGGCCATGCCCCGGCCATGCCCTGGCCACAGAGAGGCCCGCCCCCAGCAATAAACCTAACCAAATAGGTAGATCTATACTCTTAGAGCTATAGAACACTCATGAAAGAAATTGAAGCGAACACAAAGGAATGGAAAAAATTCCATGCTCATGGATTTGAAGAACACATATATGGCCCCTGGGCCTCGAGGCACGAGGCCGAGACACTACAGAATGCTGCCCTAGAACACACATGGGGCTTCACGCTCTCCTGGGAAGACCCAGCATCACGGGGCCCCACGACCCTGGGCCGCCCGGGCTGCCGAGCTGCGGTTAGGGGCTCAGGGGTGGCTCAGGCACCAGCATGCCCCACATGGAGGGTCCCTGGAGAAGTGCACGGTGGCCTGGCCTTGCATCGCATCTCTGCCCTGTCTGAATTCCATCACACCAGACAGGGAGACAGGCGCACCACGTCCTCAGCAGGTGCTCTGTGAGGGGGTCATTGCCCCCCAGACCCTGCTCCCCCTTTGCCTGCCACGCCTCCAATTCCCACTGCTCAGGGCTCAGGTCTTAAATCCCTCACCTGTACCTACAAATACGCTACATCGGATCAAACAAGGGAGACTGCCCCCCACACCCGCCGTGCCCAGCACACCGTCCTCCCCGTTCAGTATTCTCCTAATTCCCTGGAACCCCTCCCTCTCCAAGGACCCCAGCTAAGGGCACACCTCCAGGACCTGGTCTCTCCATCCCATCACTGCCCTGCACCGTGGAGTTAGGACAGGGAAATTGAGTCAGCCATAGACCACAGGAGAGTACCACGCTGGGAATGCTGGGCAGTGGCATCTGGTGCTGGAAGTGAGGCCAGGGCAGAGCTGGCTGCTGTTCCCACATCCTTTCTTCACCACTAGCACAACCGTCTAGCCTCTTACTTTCATCTGGGGCTCAGAGACCTAAGATAAACACCCTGTGATCCAGCCTGCTCTTGCAGCTAGATGTGGCCCAGAAGACAGGGGGTGAAAGGTCATGTAAGAGCTTCTGGAACGGCTCTTAAAGATGGCCTATTCTTCCTTTTGTCCCTCTGTTGCTGGGGACATGGTATTGATGTCCAGCCCTCTACCTACCATCTTGGTTAACGAGGATGAGGGCCACACACCAGCAGTGGCAGATCAGTGAAGAGATGGGAGACTGGGCTGGAAGGGCTGCATGGATCAGCCCTGCCACCTCAGCCATAAAGAGGCTCTCTGGAACCCGCACATGAGGGGGAAAGAGTGTTCACACTTGCATAAACCACTGTCATATGAAATTCCTAAGGACAGGCTGTGGCTGTCCTTCTGACCAGGGGCTCAGCATCAGCTGCACCCACGAGATTAGGGATGGTCCCTAAAGCTGACACACATAACCAAGAGTAAAAGCACACAACTTTCCCATAGGGAGCAAAGTGCCATCTGGCAAGATCAAGCACCCATCCCCGATTAAAAACAGCAAAACCTGGAACAAAGTAGTTTTCTGACATCATAAAGATATTACCTGCAATCCACGTCCAATCTCAGACCCAGCCCGAAAGCCCCAAGCAGAAGTAAACGCTGCATCAGGAGCCGACAAGCCTGATGTGTTCTGACCAGCAAAATAAAACACAAAGCCAGAAATCCAAAGGACAAACTCATGAACGTGGATCCTACAATGTCTCCCAGCATCCTACAAACATTACTACATTTAACTTGACTACCAAAACGTGACTTAAGATAAATGTATTAAGGATGCCTGGATGGCTCAGTGGTTGAGCATCTGCCTTCCAACCGGGGTGTGACCCTGGGGTCCTGGGATCAAGTCCTGCATCGTGCGGGCTCCCTGCAGGGAGCCTGCTTCTCCCTCTGCCTCTGTCTCTACCTCTCTCTGTGTCTCTCATGAATAAATACATAAATAAAATCTTAGAAAAAAAAAGAAAATCACGCAGCACATGAGAACCGGAACGATCTCAACAAATGAATAAAGACAATCAATAGACAGCAACAGCATGATTAACAGAATAATCACCATACCTAACGAGATTTTAAAGCAGCTAATGTAGGAATCATTCGATAAACAGCCACAAACACACCTGGAAAAAATGAAAGAAGAAAAAGGAACCAGCAAAGAGATAAAAGATACAAGAGAGACTCAAATACAAATGTTGGAGCTGAAAAAAAAATCAATAAAAAGCTCGACAGGTGCAGAGAACGGAGAGCCTAGTGAACTTGCAGGCGGAATGACAGAGATAGCCCACATGGATAAAACAGAGCAGAGACTGGGAAGGAAATCCCCAAAATACAGTGACCCATAGGACCGTAACAAAAGATCCCACATTCATGTCCACGGAGTCACCAAAGACTAGTAAGAAAATGGCTACAAAACTTCAGAGAATTAGTGGATGAAAAGACCCCAAATTTGACAAAAGACCTAAATCTCCACACTCAGGAAACTGGAAAGACCCCAGTGCAGACAAACCGAAGAAATCCACACCAGGACACAACACAGTCAAATGTCAGAAACATCATGACAGGGGATGAGGCCGAACAGTAACGGGGGAGTAACGGTGCCTCTCCCACGAGAAACACGGTTGGAATTACCGCAGATTTCTCATCGGGGATCATGGAGGCCATGAGATGGTGGCCGGCTTTTCTAGTGCAGAGAGAAAAGAACTGTCTACCCAGAGCCCTTCAGGAATGAAAGAAATCAAGAGGGAAAAGTAGGAGGCCTTGTCACCAACAGACCTGCCCCAAGAGAAAGACCTGTAACCAGAAAGAAAAGGAGAAAAGGAAGCACCTGGGCATAGGGGAGGAAAAAATAACATAACATAAGCAAAAATATCCATGAATAAAATTTACTTCCCTTCTCTGCTACGTGCTGGTTGAAGCAAGTCACACAGCACTGCCTGGTGTGGCTCAAATGTATGCAGAAGAAATATTTAAGACAGTGATGTTGCAGGTGAGGCTGAAGGCCACGGAGGTGGGGTTTCTGCACTTCGCCCTATCCGGTAACATGTCGACAACAGTAGAATGTGACATTACGTGTCTGTAGTATAAAACCTCAAGCAGCACTGAGAAAGATACGCACTCACGGGCACAATGATATATCAAAGCTGAATTCTAAAAACGCGTTCGACTAACACAGAGGAAAGCAGGAAAAAGAAACAAAACATAAAATGACAGGTGGATGCTCTGACATAATAATTACATGAAAGAGAAGTGTTCTAAACATACAAAAGACAGACATTGGCAGACTGGTTTTTAACAAGTATGACCCAGGGACGCCCGGGTGGCTCAGCGGTTGAGCATCTGCCTTTGGCTCAGGGCATGATCCCGGGGTCCTGGGATTGAGTCTCGCATCCGTCCTGTGGGGAGCCTGATTCTTCCTCTGCCTGTGTCTCTGCATCTCTGTGTGTGTGTGTGTGTCTCTCATGAATAAATAAACTCTTTTTCAAAAAAAATTTTAAGAAGAAAAATAAATGATAGAAAATCTGGACAAAGATTAGCAATGATACAGAGCACTCGAGAAGACCATCAGCCAACAGTATGTCAACAACAGGTATAAAACACCTCGCCCAAGAAGTGCAGAAAACACGTTGTCTTCAAGCACCCACAGAACTCACACCAAGACAGGCCATATCCTGGACCATGACACAAACTTCAACGTATTTACAAGAATTAAAATTCTAGAGCATGGTCTTTGAAAATCATGGACTCAAACTAAAAATCAGTAGCAGAAAAATCTCCAAATATTGAGAAACTAAGCAAAATGATTCCAAGCAATCCAGGAGTTGAAAGGAGATGTCAAAGGAAAGTTTTAAAAATACACAGAACGGAATGAAAGTGAGAATACCACACACCAATATCGGTGGTGCGTAGCTCTGAAAGGGAAATTTATGAGATTATTTGCTCATACTAAAAAAGAGAAAGTTGTCAAATAATCTAAGCTTCCATTTAAATAATCTAGAAAAAGAAGAACAAAGTAAAGCAAATTGAGAGGAAGGAATAGCATAGTAAATACAAGAAAAAAATCAAAGAAACTGAAAACAGGAAAAAAAACCCCAAAATCAACGAAACAAAAATGTGATCCCTTAAATATAGGAAATAAAATACGCAAACCTCTAGAGAAATGAGTGAGAGAGAGAGACTGATATGACGTAAATTAACAAAATCAGGAAAGAAACGTTATCATTACAGACCCTGCGGAAACTGAAAAGATAAAGGAAACAGTAGTAAGACTTCACACATCAATTTGACCAATTCAAAGATAAGGACAAGCTTCTCAAAAAGGCACAAGCCACTACAACTCATGCAGTAACATGTAAGTACTGTGAATAAAACATCTGAATAGTTCTGTAGTCTATTAAGTAAACTGAATTCTTAATTTTAAAATTCATATACCAATAAAATATAAAGAAATAAAGAAATAAAAAATAAACAGCGTATGTTCTCATTCATTTCGGGAATATAAATAATATTGAAAGGGAATATAAGGGAAGGGAGAAGAAATGTGTGGGAAATATCAGAAAGGGAGACAGAATGTAAAGACTGCTAACTCTGGGAAACGAACTAGGGGTGGTAGAAGGGGAGGAGTGCGGGGGGTGGGGGTGAATGGGTGACGGGCACTGAGGGGGACACTTGACGGGATGAGCACTGGGTGTTATTCTGTATGGATGAAAACCTTCTGCTGGGTACGCATACTGGGAAAAAAACCTCAATTATCATAAAACCCATGTACAAACGACCCAGAGAGGGAACGTGCTCTTCATTGGGAAAAACCTGGAGCTTTTCCCTTAAGGTCAGGAACACAACAGGGTGTCCACCCTCAACACTCTCGTTTGGCAGAATAGTAGTGGTCCTCGCTTTCCCAGCGACATTCCGAAACAGAAAAAAAAGGCATCCGGATCGGCAAAGAAGTCAAACTCTCACTCTTCACAGAGGACATGACACTCTACGTGGGAAACCTCACACAATCACTAGACTAGATCGTACGTAAGGGATCTATCCAACAAGACGACCTAACTAACGATCGTGGGTATCTATGCCCTGAATGTGGGAGTTGCCACGGATATCAATCAATCGCTAAGCAAAGTTAAGACATACTTAGATAATAATACCCTTTTACTTGGAGACTCGAATACGGCGCTTTCTGCAATTGACAGGTCTTCCAGGCACAGCATCTCCAAAGAAACAAGAGCACTAAAGGATACAGTGGACCAGGTGGATCTCACAGATATTTACAGAACTTTACATCCAAATGCAACTGAATTCACATTCTTCTCAATTGCACGTGGAAGGAACTTTGTCCAGAAGAGACCACATACTGGGTCACAAATCAGGTCATAATCGATACCAAAACTTTGGGATCGTCCCCTGCATATTTTCAGCCCATAATGCTCTGAAACTAGAGCTCAACCACAAGAAGTTTGCAAGGATTTCAAACACGTGCAGGTTAAGGACCATCCTGCTAAAAGGTGAAAGGGTCAACCAGGACATCAGAGAAGAATTAAGAAAATTCACGGAAACCAATGAGAACGAAGATACGACCAACCGTTCAGAATCTCTGGGATACAGCAAAAGCGGTCCCAAATAGGGGAAAGACATCGCAATACAAGCATCGATCCAAACACTGGAAAGAACTCAAATACGAAAACTAACCTGGCACCTAAAGGAGCTGGAGAAGGACCAGCAAATGAAACCTTCACCCAGCAGAAGACGACGGTTAATAAAAATTCGAGCAGAACTCAATGAAATAGAGAGCAGAAGAACTGAGGAAACACATCCACAAAACCAGGTGGTGGACCTCTGAAAGAACCAATAAGAGAGAGAAAAACCATGAAGCCAGCCTTATTCAAAGAAGAGAGAAAAGACTCCAATTAACAAAAACATGAATGAGAAAGGAGAGATCACCACCACCACGTAGGAAATACAAGCGATCTGAAAAACTCATCCTGAGCAGCTATACGCCAATAAATTGGGCAATCGAGAAGAAACGAACGCATTTCCGGAAAACCACAAACTACCAGAAACGGAACAGGAAGACACAGAAAACCCCAACAGGTCAATATCCAGGGAGGAAATTAAAGCAGTCATCATCAAAGACCTCCCGGGACACAAAAGTCTAGGGCCGGATGGCTTCCTGAAACACTGTGGAACACGTCGGAAAGAAACTGAGGAAGACACAAAGAGATGGAAAAGGGTTCCACGCTCCTGGGTTGGAAGAATTGATATTGGGGAAAATGTCAACGTGACCCAGGGCAATATACACAACTAATGCAATCCCTGTCAGAAATAGCACGGACTCTCTTCAGAGAGCTGGAGCAAGTCCTCTGAAGGCTGGTGTGGAATGCGAAAAGACCCCGAACGGCCACGGGAAGAGTCGCCAAGAAAACCACTGCGGGGGCAGCACAATGCCGGATTTCACGTTGTGCCACGAAGCTGTGACGGGCAAGACAGTGGGATACTGGCACAAAAACAGACACGCCGATCAATGGAACAGAAGAGAGCATCCAGAGGTGGACCCTCAACTCTATGGGCAACTAATATTCAGCCAGGCAGGAAAGACCATGCACGGGGAAAAAGAAAAGACAGCCTCTTCAATAAATGCTGCTGGGAACACTGGACAGCCACACGCAGAAGAATGAAACTGGACCATTCCTCTCACACCATACACAAGGATAAACTCAAAATGGATGAAGGATCTCAATTTTGCAAGACAAGAGTCCATCAAAATCCTAGGGCAGGACAAAGGCAACAACACCCTTCTTGAACTGGGCCACAGCAACTTCGTAGAAATGACATCAGCCACGAAGGCCAGAGAAACAAGAGCGAAGAAAAGGATTGCTGGGACTTCACCAAGATGAGCAGGTTCCACACAGCAAAAGAAACACCCGACAAAACTCAAAGCCAACCCACAGAGTGGGAGAAGACATGTGCAAATGACCCTGTCAGGTAAAGGGCCAGTATCCAAGATCTCTGAAGAACTTCTGCAACTCCACAGCAAAGAGACCAACGATCCAATCCGGAAGACGGGCAAGAGACATGAATGGAAATGTCACAGAGGAAGACTAGGCATGGCCGACAAGCACGTGAGACAATGCTCCGCATCACTGGCCGTCAGGGAGATATGGGTCAAAAGCACCACGAGATCCCACCTGACACACCAGTGACTGCGGTGAACGTTAACAAGATAGGAAACAGCGAAGGTCGGCGAGGATGTGGCGAAAAGGGAACCCTCTTGCACTGCTGGTGGGAATGTGACCTGATGCAGCCACGCCTGGAAAACCGTGTGCAGGTGCCTCAGAGAGGTAACAACGGATCTGCCCTGCGATCCAGCATGGGGGTGCACTGGTGGAGATGTACCCCAAAGATACAGATGCGGGGAAACACCGGGACACGTGCACCCTGAGGTTTCGAGTTGCAATGCCCACGATAGCCACACTGCGGAAGGAGCCTCGGTGCCCATCGAAAGATGAATGGATAAGGAGGGCGAGTGGTCTCTGTACACGATGGAAGATTACTCAGCCATCAGAAACGACAAACACCCACCATTTGCTTCGATGTGGATGGAACCAGAGGGTATTATGGCTGAGTCAAAGAAAAAGAAGGCAGTCGGCGAAGGACAAACATTCTATGGTCTCGTTCTTTTGGGGAGTATGAAAAAAATAGTGAAAGGGAACAGAGGAGAAAGAAGAAAAAAATGAGTGGGAGATGGCAGAAAAGGAGACAGAACAGGAGAGACTCCTAACCCTGGGAAATGAACAAGGGGTGGAAGAAAGGGAGGAACGCGGGGGGCGGGGTTGACTGGGTGACGGGCACAGAGGGGGGCACTTGATGCGATGAACACTGGGGGAGTTACACTCGATGTTGGCAAAATGACCTCCAATAAGAAAGAAACCTATAAACAAACACACAAACCTCCCAAGACACAAAAGTCCAGGGCCAGATGGCTTCCCAGGGGAATTCTATCCAGCGCTTCAAGAAGAAAGACTACCTATGCTACTAAAAAGCTGCTCCGAAAGATAGAAAGAGATGGAATACTTCCAAGCTCGTTCTTGGAGGCCAGCATCACCTTAACTCCAAAACCCAAGACCCCAAAAGGGGACAATGCTGGACCGATGTCCCTGATTAAGGCGGACGCACACCTTCTCCACAAGATATGAGCCAACAGGATCCGACGGGACATGATTAAGAAGTTACTCACCACGACCCAGTGGGGTTAATCGCCAGGGTGCAAGGCTGCTTCAGCACTCGGAGAACACTCGATGGGCTTCATCAGATCTGCAAGAGAGAAAACAAGAACCAGATGATCCTCTCAAGAGACGCAGAGGAAGCATTTGACAAAATACGGCATCCATGGCAGATCCAAACCCTTCAGAGTACAGGGATAGAGGGAACGTCCCTCAGCATCTTCAAATCCATCTACGAAAAGCCCGTGGCAAATTATCATCCACAATGTGGAAACACCGGGAGCCTTTCTTCGAACATCAGGAACGAGAGACAGGGATGTCCACCCTCACCACGTCTTCTCAACATACTACTAGACATCTCGGCCTCAGCAATCAAGCGACAGAAAAACTAAAAGGCATTCACATTGGCAAAGAAGTAGTCAAACTTGCCCTCTTCACCGATGGCATGCATGGTACTGTACCCGGAAAACCCAAAAGACTCCACCCCAAGATCGTAGAACTCATACAGCAAATTCGGCAGCGTGGCAGGATCCTAAATCTATGCCAAGAAATCAGTCACCTCTCTATACGCCAACGATGACTCTGAAGAAAGAGAAATTAAGGAGTCGGTTCCAGTGACAACTGCACCCAAAAGCATGAGATACCCAGGAATACACCTAACCAAAGAGGTAAAGGATCTCTACCCGAAAAACCACGGAACACATCTGAAAGAAATTGAGGAGGACACTAAGAGATGGAAAACTATCCCATGCTCCTGGATTGGAAGAATTCATATATTGGGAAAATGTCAACGTGACTGACCCAGGGCAATTTACACATTGATTGCAATCCCTATCATCAAAAATACCAAAGGCTCCCTTCAGAGAGTCGCCACAAATCAACTGAAGATTCGTGTGGAATCAGACAAGACCCCGAATGCCCAGGGCAATATTAGAAAAGAAAACCACAGCTGGCGGCATCACAACGCCGGACTTCAGGTTGTGCTACAAAGCTGTGCTCATCAAGACAGTGTGCTACTAGCAGAAAAACAGACACACGGATCAATGGGACAGAAGAGAGAAATCCAGAAGTGGACCCTCAACTCTACGGTCAGGACCATATATTCGACCAAGCAGGAGAGACCATCCACTGGAAAAAAGACAGCCTCCTCACTAAAGGCTGCTGGGAACGTTGGACAGCCACATGCAAAAGAATGAAACTGGACCATTCTCTCACACCATACACAGAGATAAAACTCAAAATGGATGAAAGATGTAAATGTGAGATGAGATTCCATCAAAACCCTAGGGGAGAACACAGGCCACGTCCTTCCCGAACTTGGCCACAGTAACTTCTTGCAAGATACACCCGTGAAGGCCAGAAAACAAAAGCAAAGATGAACTATTGGGACTTCATCGGGATGAGAAGCTTCCGCACAGCCAAAGAGACACTCAACAAAACCAACAGACAACCTCCAGAATGGGAGAAGCTACGTGCAAATGACCCGTCAGATAAAGGGCCAGCATCCACGATCTCTAAAGAACCCATTCAACTCAACAGCAGAGAAACCAACCATCCAATCCGGAAATGGGCAAAAGACACGAACCGAAATGGCACAGAGCAAGACGTCGACGTGGCCGACAAGCCCATGAGAAAATACGCCGCATCACTGTTATTTCCATCAGGGAAACACACGTCAAAAGCGCAACGAAATCCCACCTTACACCGGTGAGAATGGGGAACATTGGCCAGACAGGAAACCACAAATACTGGACAGGATGTGCAGAAAGGGGAACGATTTCAAAATTCAACAATTTCAGAGGTAGCCATATTCACCTGAAAGGGACCAAGGGGGAGGGGGGCATGCTGCCGGCCAGGCTGGGGAGCTTAGGGAGGGACCTGAGAGCGGGGAGGGGGTGGGGGGAGGAGGAACAGCCAAGGGCCTTGGGGGGCCTGGGGGGGCCCAGCAGCCCAGGCCCTCAAGCCACCGCCCCAAGGCCCTGCCCTGACATCGCAAGGTGCCTGCATCCTAACCCCTCTGAGCAGCCGCGGATGGGTTCGGCGGCACCTCCCCGAGCCCCGGTGGAGGGGCCCCACACCCTCCCTGAGCCGCTCCTGTGAGACCTGACCTGACACGTAGGAGGCCCCGCCGCCGCCCCCCTCCGAGAACAGGTGCCACCACTCCTCCCCCGCGCAGCCCTCTGCCCGGCACCCTGGCGGCCCAAAGGGTGTCCGCCGGGCTCGCCACGGGGGCGCCTCCATGCGGCCCCCAAGACTCACTGTCCCCCTCCGGTCCCTCCCAGGCACCCGCCGCGCCACCAGCGAGGGCCAGATGCCTCTCGCACAGCCACCCCGGGGCCCGTCACGCCTCCCGGGGCCCACGCTGACCTGCGCGCCGGGGGCCCAGGCCTGCAGAGCCGCTGCCGCGAGCCCGGAGCGCGGGGAACCGCGGGGAACCGCGGGGAACCGCGGGGAACCGCGGGCCTGGACTGGGGGCGCGGCCGCGCAACCTCCTGCCGTGCCCACGTCGCCGCATCTGCGCACAGCTCCTCCTGCGGCCACGCCCCGGCCCCCTTCAGGTCACGCTCGGGGTCAGGCGCCTGGGCAAGCTCCCGCCCCGCCCCCGCCACGCCCCCCGCAGACCTGCCACACAGAGGCCCGCCCTCCGCGGAGCCTACAGGGGACCCGAGACCGCCTCTGCCTCCCCCCGCTAGTCTAGTCGGGGCGCCGGGGCCGAGGCCTTGCGCCCCGGCTCAGTCCCGAGGGACACCTGCTCACGGAGGCACGGAGCCTCTCTCTGGCTCTGTGTCTCCATCCCTGTCCCTCCGTCCCGGTCTCTGTCTCTCCCTCACTGTCTCCCTCGCTCTCCCTCCCGGTCTGGCCCTGTCTCCCTCCCAGTCTCTCTGCCTCTGCCCCCACCCCCATCTCTCTCTCTCTCCCTCGCCCTCCCAGTCTCTGTGTCCCTCCCAGTCTTTCTTCTCTTACTGCCTATCATGGCCTGTCCCTCGCTGTCTCTCTCTCCCTGTCTCTGTGCCTACCTTCTTGTCTCTCGGACTCTCACTTGTCTCCCTCCCTGTCTCATTCTCTCCATCCTGTCTCTGTCTCGCTGTCTCCTCCCTCCCTGTCTCTGACTCTCCCCTCCTGTCTCTCGGTCTCCCTCCCTGCACCTTGGTCTCTCCCCTCTGTCTCATCTCTCCCTCTCTGTCTCTTGGTCTGTCTGTCCCTCCCTTGTCTCTGGATCCTTCCTTCCCTGTCCTGTGTCTCTCCCCCATCTCCATCTCTCACCCCCGTCGTCTCAGTCACTCCTCCCTGTCTCCATCTCTCTCTCCCTCCCTGTCTCTCGGTCTCCCCCTCGCTTTCTCTCCGTCTCCCTGCCCACCTCTATCTATCTCTCCCTCCCTGTCTCTGTCCATCCCTCCACTTCTGTCTCTCCTTCCCTGCCTCGGTCTCTCCATCCCTGTCTCTCGCCACCCGTCTCCATCTGTCCCTCCCTGTCTGTGTGTCTCCATCCCTGTCTCTCTCTCATCCTGTCTCTCGGCCTCTCCCTCACTGTATCTCGGTCTCCCTCCATGACTATGGCTCTCACTCCCTGTCTCTCTGTCTCCCCCTGCCTGTCTCTCTGTCTCCCCCTGCCTGTCTCTCGGTCTCTCCCTCCCTGTCTCTGGGTCTGTCCCTCCCTGTCTCTCGGTCTCCCTCCCTCTCTGTCTCTCCCACGGTGTCTAGATCTCACCCTCCTTCTCTCTGTGTCTCGGTCTCTCCCTCCCAGGCTCTCGGTGTCTCCCTACCTGTTTCCCTGCCTCTCCCTGCCTGTCTTTCTGTATCTCCCTCGCTGTCTCTGTCTCTCCATCCCTGTGTCTCTGACTCTCCTTCCCTGTGTCTGTGTCTGTCTCTCCCCGCTGCCCCATCTCAGTCTGTCCCCGCCCTGCCCCCCACCCCGTCTCCTCTCCCGCCCTCTCTCTGACTCTCGCTCCCTGTCTCGCCGACTCTCCCTTCCTGTGTCTCTGTCTCTCTTTGTGTCTCTGTCTCTCTGCCAGTCTCTGTGTGTCTCCCTTCGTGTCTCCCAGTCTCTCACTCCGTCTCGTTCTCTCCATCCTGTCTCTGTGTTCCCCTCTCTGTGTCTCAGTCTCCCTCCCTTTCTCTCTGACTCTTCCTCCCTGTCTCTCAGTGTATCCCTCCCGGGCTCTCGGTGTCTCTCTGTCTCTGTCTCTCCCTCCCTGTCTCTCTGACTCTCCTTCCATGTCTGGCTCTCTCCCTCCCTTCCTCATTCTTCCTCCTTGTCTCGGTCTCTCCCTCACCATCTCGCTGTCTCTCCCTCCCCATCCCTATCTCTCCCTCCCTGTCTGTGTCCCCCTCCCTGTGTCTGTCCATCCCTCCAGTTCTGTCTCTCCTTCCCTCTCCACGTTAATGAAACAAAGGATGAGAACCGTAGGATTCTCTCAATAGATGCAGAAAAAGCATTTGACCAAATAGACCATCCTTTCATGACGAAAACCTTCTGCTGGGTACGCATACTGGGAAAAAAACCTCAATTATCATAAAACCCATGTACAAACGACCCAGAGAGGGAACGTGCTCTTCATTGGGAAAAACCTGGAGCTTTTCCCTTAAGGTCAGGAACACGACAGGGTGTCCACCCTCAACACTCTCGTTCGGCAGAATAGTAGTGGTCCTCGCTTTCCCAGCGACATTCCGAAACAGAAAAAAAAGGCATCCGGATCGGCAAAGAAGTCAAACTCTCACTTTTCACAGAGGACATGACACTCTACGTGGGAAACCTCACACAATCACTAGACTAGATCGTACGTAAGGGATCTATCCAACAAGACGACCTAACTAACGATCGTGGGTATCTATGCCCTGAATGTGGGAGTTGCCACGGATATCAATCAATCGCTAAGCAAAGTTAAGACATACTTAGATAATAATACCCTTTTACTTGGAGACTCGAATACGGCGCTTTCTGCAATTGACAGGTCTTCCAGGCACAGCATCTCCAAAGAAACAAGAGCACTAAAGGATACAGTGGACCAGGTGGATCTCACAGATATTTACAGAACTTTACATGCAAATGCAACTGAATTCACATTCTTCTCAATTGCACGTGGAAGGAACTTTGTCCAGAAGAGACCACATACTGGGTCACAAATCAGGTCATAATCGATACCAAAACTTTGGGATCGTCCCCTGCATATTTTCAGCCCATAATGCTCTGAAACTAGAGCTCAACCACAAGAAGTTTGCAAGGATTTCAAACACGTGCAGGTTAAGGACCATCCTGCTGAAAGGTGAAAGGGTCAACCAGGACATCAGAGAAGAATTAAGAAAATTCACGGATACCAATGAGAACGAAGATACGACCAACCGTTCAGAATCTCTGGGATACAGCAAAAGCGGTCCCAAATAGGGGAAAGACATCGCAATACAAGCATCGATCCAAACACTGGAAAGGAACTCAAATACGAAAACTAACCTGGCACCTAAAGGAGCTGGAGAAGGACCAGCAAATGAAACCTTCACCCAGCAGAAGACGACGGTTAATAAAAATTGGAGCAGAACTCAATGAAATAGAGAGCAGAAGAACTGAGGAAACACATCCACAAAACCAGGTGGTGGACCTCTGAAAGAACCAATAAGAGAGAGAAAAACCATGAAGCCAGCCTTATTAAAAGAAGAGAGAAAAGACTCCAATTAACAAAAACATGAATGAGAAAGGAGAGATCACCACCACCACGTAGGAAATACAAGCGATCTGAAAAACTCATCCTGAGCAGCTATACGCCAATAAATTGGGCAATCGAGAAGAAACGAACGCATTTCCGGAAAACCACAAACTACCAGAAACGGAACAGGAAGACACAGAAAACCCCAACAGGTCAATATCCAGGGAGGAAATTAAAGCAGTCATCATCAAAGACCTCCCGGGACACAAAAGTCTAGGGCCGGATGGCTTCCTGAAACACTGTGGAACACGTCGGAAAGAAACTGAGGAAGACACAAAGAGATGGAAAAGGGTTCCACGCTCCTGGGTTGGAAGAATTGATATTGGGGAAAATGTCAACGTGACCCAGGGCAATATACACAACTAATGCAATCCCTGTCAGAAATAGCACGGACTCTCTTCAGAGAGCTGGAGCAAGTCCTCTGAAGGCTGGTGTGGAATGCGAAAAGACCCCGAACGGCCACGGGAAGAGTCGCCAAGAAAACCACTGCGGGGGCAGCACAATGCCGGATTTCACGTTGTGCCACGAAGCTGTGACGGGCAAGACAGTGGGATACTGGCACAAAAACAGACACGCCGATCAATGGAACAGAAGAGAGCATCCAGAGGTGGACCCTCAACTCTATGGGCAACTAATATTCAGCCAGGCAGGAAAGACCATGCACGGGGAAAAAGAAAAGACAGCCTCTTCAATAAATGCTGCTGGGAACACTGGACAGCCACACGCAGAAGAATGAAACTGGACCATTCCTCTCACACCATACACAAGGATAAACTCAAAATGGATGAAGGATCTCAATTTTGCAAGACAAGAGTCCATCAAAATCCTAGGGCAGGACAAAGGCAACAACACCCTTCTTGAACTGGGCCACAGCAACTTCGTAGAAATGACATCAGCCACGAAGGCCAGAGAAACAAGAGCGAAGAAAAGGATTGCTGGGACTTCACCAAGATGAGCAGGTTCCACACAGCAAAAGAAACACCCGACAAAACTCAAAGCCAACCCACAGAGTGGGAGAAGACATGTGCAAATGACCCTGTCAGGTAAAGGGCCAGTATCCAAGATCTCTGAAGAACTTCTGCAACTCCACAGCAAAGAGACCAACGATCCAATCCGGAAGATGGGCAAGAGACATGAATGGAAATGTCACAGAGGAAGACTAGGCATGGCCGACAAGCACGTGAGACAATGCTCCGCATCACTGGCCGTCAGGGAGATATGGGTCAAAAGCACCACGAGATCCCACCTGACACACCAGTGACTGCGGTGAACGTTAACAAGATAGGAAACAGCGAAGGTCGGCGAGGATGTGGCGAAAAGGGAACCCTCTTGCACTGCTGGTGGGAATGTGACCTGATGCAGCCACGCCTGGAAAACCGTGTGCAGGTGCCTCAGAGAGGTAACAACGGATCTGCCCTGCGATCCAGCATGGGGGTGCACTGGTGGAGATGTACCCCAAAGATACAGATGCGGGGAAACACAACACCGGGACACGTGCACCCTGAGGTTTCGAGTTGCAATGCCCACGATAGCCACACTGCGGAAGGAGCCTCGGTGCCCATCGAAAGATGAATGGATAAGGAGGGCGAGTGGTCTCTGTACACGATGGAAGATTACTCAGCCATCAGAAACGACAAACACCCACCATTTGCTTCGATGTGGATGGAACCAGAGGGTATTATGGCTGAGTCAAAGAAAAAGAAGGCAGTCGGCGAAGGACAAACATTCTATGGTCTCGTTCTTTTGGGGAGTATGAAAAAAATAGTGAAAGGGAACAGAGGAGAAAGAAGAAAAAAATGAGTGGGAGATGGCAGAAAAGGAGACAGAACAGGAGAGACTCCTAACCCTGGGAAATGAACAAGGGGTGGAAGAAAGGGAGGAACGCGGGGGGTGGGGTTGACTGGGTGACGGGCACAGAGGGGGGCACTTGATGCGATGAACACTGGGGGAGTTACACTCGATGTTGGCAAAATGACCTCCAATAAGAAAGAAACCTATAAACAAACACACAAACCTCCCAAGACACAAAAGTCCAGGGCCAGATGGCTTCCCAGGGGAATTCTATCCAGCGCTTCAAGAAGAAAGACTACCTATGCTACTAAAAAGCTGCTCCGAAAGATAGAAAGAGATGGAATACTTCCAAGCTCGTTCTTGGAGGCCAGCATCACCTTAACTCCAAAACCCAAGACCCCAAAAGGGGACAATGCTGGACCGATGTCCCTGATTAAGGCGGACGCACACCTTCTCCACAAGATATGAGCCAACAGGATCCGACGGGACATGATTAAGAAGTTACTCACCACGACCCAGTGGGGTTAATCGCCAGGGTGCAAGGCTGCTTCAGCACTCGGAGAACACTCGATGGGCTTCATCAGATCTGCAAGAGAGAAAACAAGAACCAGATGATCCTCTCAAGAGACGCAGAGGAAGCATTTGACAAAATACGGCATCCATGGCAGATCCAAACCCTTCAGAGTACAGGGATAGAGGGAACGTCCCTCAGCATCTTCAAATCCATCTACGAAAAGCCCGTGGCAAATTATCATCCACAATGTGGAAACACCGGGAGCCTTTCTTCGAACATCAGGAACGAGAGACAGGGATGTCCACCCTCACCACGTCTTCTCAACATACTACTAGACATCTCGGCCTCAGCAATCAAGCGACAGAAAAACTAAAAGGCATTCACATTGGCAAAGAAGTAGTCAAACTTGCCCTCTTCACCGATGGCATGCATGGTACTGTACCCGGAAAACCCAAAAGACTCCACCCCAAGATCGTAGAACTCATACAGCAAATTCGGCAGCGTGGCAGGATCCTAAATCTATGCCAAGAAATCAGTCACCTCTCTATACGCCAACGATGACTCTGAAGAAAGAGAAATTAAGGAGTCGGTTCCAGTGACAACTGCACCCAAAAGCATGAGATACCCAGGAATACACCTAACCAAAGAGGTAAAGGATCTCTACCCGAAAAACCACGGAACACATCTGAAAGAAATTGAGGAGGACACTAAGAGATGGAAAACTATTCCATGCTCCTGGATTGGAAGAATTCATATATTGGGAAAATGTCAACGTGACTGACCCAGGGCAATTTACACATTGATTGCAATCCCTATCATCAAAAATACCAAAGGCTCCCTTCAGAGAGTCGCCACAAATCATCTGAAGATTAGTGTGGAATCAGACAAGACCCCGAATGCCCAGGGCAATATTAGAAAAGAAAACCACAGCTGGCGGCATCACAACGCCGGACTTCAGGTTGTGCTACAAAGCTGTGCTCATCAAGACAGTGTGCTACTAGCAGAAAAACAGACACACGGATCAATGGGACAGAAGAGAGAAATCCAGAAGTGGACCCTCAACTCTACGGTCAGGACCATATATTCGACCAAGCAGGAGAGACCATCCACTGGAAAAAAGACAGCCTCCTCACTAAAGGCTGCTGGGAACGTTGGACAGCCACATGCAAAAGAATGAAACTGGACCATTCTCTCACACCATACACAGAGATAAAACTCAAAATGGATGAAAGATGTAAATGTGAGATGAGATTCCATCAAAACCCTAGGGGAGAACACAGGCCACGTCCTTCCCGAACTTGGCCACAGTAACTTCTTGCAAGATACACCCGTGAAGGCCAGAAAACAAAAGCAAAGATGAACTATTGGGACTTCATCGGGATGAGAAGCTTCCGCACAGCCAAAGAGACACTCAACAAAACCAACAGACAACCTCCAGAATGGGAGAAGCTACGTGCAAATGACCCGTCAGATAAAGGGCCAGCATCCACGATCTCTAAAGAACCCATTCAACTCAACAGCAGAGAAACCAACCATCCAATCCGGAAATGGGCAAAAGACACGAACCGAAATGGCACAGAGCAAGACGTCGACGTGGCCGACAAGCCCATGAGAAAATGCGCCGCATCACTGTTATTTCCATCAGGGAAACACACGTCAAAAGCGCAACGAAATCCCACCTTACACCGGTGAGAATGGGGAACATTGGCCAGACAGGAAACCACAAATACTGGACAGGATGTGCAGAAAGGGGAACGATTTCAAAATTCAACAATTTCAGAGGTAGCCATATTCACCTGAAAGGGACCAAGGGGGAGGGGGGCATGCTGCCGGCCAGGCTGGGGAGCTTAGGGAGGGACCTGAGAGCGGGGAGGGGGTGGGGGGAGGAGGAACAGCCAAGGGCCTTGGGGGGCCTGGGGGGGCCCAGCAGCCCAGGCCCTCAAGCCACCGCCCCAAGGCCCTGCCCTGACATCGCAAGGTGCCTGCATCCTAACCCCTCTGAGCAGCCGCGGATGGGTTCGGCGGCACCTCCCCGAGCCCCGGTGGAGGGGCCCCACACCCTCCCTGAGCCGCTCCTGTGAGACCTGACCTGACACGTAGGAGGCCCCGCCGCCGCCCTCCTCCGAGAACAGGTGCCACCACTCCTCCCCCGCGCAGCCCTCTGCCCGGCACCCTGGCGGCCCAAAGGGTGTCCGCCGGGCTCGCCACGGGGGCGCCTCCATGCGGCCCCCAAGACTCACTGTCCCCCTCCGGTCCCTCCCAGGCACCCGCCGCGCCACCAGCGAGGGCCAGATGCCTCTCGCACAGCCACCCCGGGGCCCGTCACGCCTCCCGGGGCCCACGCTGACCTGCGCGCCGGGGGCCCAGGCCTGCAGAGCCGCTGCCGCGAGCCCGGAGCGCGGGGAACCGCGGGGAACCGCGGGGAACCGCGGGGAACCGCGGGGAACCGCGGGCCTGGACTGGGGGCGCGGCCGCGCAACCTCCTGCCGTGCCCACGTCGCCGCATCTGCGCACAGCTCCTCCTGCGGCCACGCCCCGGCCCCCTTCAGGTCACGCTCGGGCTCAGGCGCCTGGGCAAGCTCCCGCCCCGCCCCCGCCACGCCCCCCGCAGACCTGCCACACAGAGGCCCGCCCTCCGCGGAGCCTACAGGGGACCCGAGACCGCCTCTGCCTCCCCCCGCTAGTCTAGTCGGGGCGCCGGGGCCGAGGCCTTGCGCCCCGGCTCAGTCCCGAGGGACACCTGCTCACGGAGGCACGGAGCCTCTCTCTGGCTCTGTGTCTCCATCCCTGTCCCTCCGTCCCGGTCTCTGTCTCTCCCTCACTGTCTCCCTCGCTCTCCCTCCCGGTCTGGCCCTGTCTCCCTCCCAGTCTCTCTGCCTCTGCCCCCACCCCCATCTCTCTCTCTCTCCCTCGCCCTCCCAGTCTCTGTGTCCCTCCCAGTCTTTCTTCTCTTACTGCCTATCATGGCCTGTCCCTCGCTGTCTCTCTCTCCCTGTCTCTGTGCCTACCTTCTTGTCTCTCGGACTCTCACTTGTCTCCCTCCCTGTCTCATTCTCTCCATCCTGTCTCTGTCTCGCTGTCTCCTCCCTCCCTGTCTCTGACTCTCCCCTCCTGTCTCTCGGTCTCCCTCCCTGCACCTTGGTCTCTCCCCTCTGTCTCATCTCTCCCTCTCTGTCTCTTGGTCTGTCTGTCCCTCCCTTGTCTCTGGATCCTTCCTTCCCTGTCCTGTGTCTCTCCCCCATCTCCATCTCTCACCCCCGTCGTCTCAGTCACTCCTCCCTGTCTCCATCTCTCTCTCCCTCCCTGTCTCTCGGTCTCCCCCTCGCTTTCTCTCCGTCTCCCTGCCCACCTCTATCTATCTCTCCCTCCCTGTCTCTGTCCATCCCTCCACTTCTGTCTCTCCTTCCCTGCCTCGGTCTCTCCATCCCTGTCTCTCGCCACCCGTCTCCATCTGTCCCTCCCTGTCTGTGTGTCTCCATCCCTGTCTCTCTCTCATCCTGTCTCTCGGCCTCTCCCTCACTGTATCTCGGTCTCCCTCCATGACTATGGCTCTCACTCCCTGTCTCTCTGTCTCCCCCTGCCTGTCTCTCTGTCTCCCCCTGCCTGTCTCTCGGTCTCTCCCTCCCTGTCTCTGGGTCTGTCCCTCCCTGTCTCTCGGTCTCCCTCCCTCTCTGTCTCTCCCACGGTGTCTAGATCTCACCCTCCTTCTCTCTGTGTCTCGGTCTCTCCCTCCCAGGCTCTCGGTGTCTCCCTACCTGTTTCCCTGCCTCTCCCTGCCTGTCTTTCTGTATCTCCCTCGCTGTCTCTGTCTCTCCATCCCTGTCTCTCTGACTCTCCTTCCCTGTGTCTGTGTCTGTCTCTCCCCGCTGCCCCATCTCAGTCTGTCCCCGCCCTGCCCCCCACCCCGTCTCCTCTCCCGCCCTCTCTCTGACTCTCGCTCCCTGTCTCGCGGACTCTCCCTTCCTGTGTCTCTGTCTCTCTTTGCGTCTCTGTCTCTCTGCCAGTCTCTGTGTGTCTCCCTTCGTGTCTCCCAGTCTCTCACTCCGTCTCGTTCTCTCCATCCTGTCTCTGTGTTCCCCTCTCTGTGTCTCAGTCTCCCTCCCTTTCTCCCTGACTCTTCCTCCCTGTCTCTCAGTGTATCCCTCCCGGGCTCTCGGTGTCTCTCTGTCTCTGTCTCTCCCTCCCTGTCTCTCTGACTCTCCTTCCATGTCTGGCTCTCTCCCTCCCTTCCTCATTCTTCCTCCTTGTCTCGGTCTCTCCCTCACCATCTCGCTGTCTCTCCCTCCCCATCCCTATCTCTCCCTCCCTGTCTGTGTCCCCCTCCCTGTGTCTGTCCATCCCTCCAGTTCTGTCTCTCCTTCCCTCTCCACGTTAATGAAACAAAGGATGAGAACCGTAGGATTCTCTCAATAGATGCAGAAAAAGCATTTGACCAAATAGACCATCCTTTCATGATGAAAACCTTCTGCTGGGTACGCATACTGGGAAAAAAACCTCAATTATCATAAAACCCATGTACAAACGACCCAGAGAGGGAACGTGCTCTTCATTGGGAAAAACCTGGAGCTTTTCCCTTAAGGTCAGGAACACGACAGGGTGTCCACCCTCAACACTCTCGTTCGGCAGAATAGTAGTGGTCCTCGCTTTCCCAGCGACATTCCGAAACAGAAAAAAAAGGCATCCGGATCGGCAAAGAAGTCAAACTCTCACTCTTCACAGAGGACATGACACTCTATGTGGGAAACCTCACACAATCACTAGACTAGATCGTACGTAAGGGATCTATCCAACAAGACGACCTAACTAACGATCGTGGGTATCTATGCCCTGAATGTGGGAGTTGCCACGGATATCAATCAATCGCTAAGCAAAGTTAAGACATACTTAGATAATAATACCCTTTTACTTGGAGACTCGAATACGGCGCTTTCTGCAATTGACAGGTCTTCCAGGCACAGCATCTCCAAAGAAACAAGAGCACTAAAGGATACAGTGGACCAGGTGGATCTCACAGATATTTACAGAACTTTACATGCAAATGCAACTGAATTCACATTCTTCTCAATTGCACGTGGAACTTTGTCCAGAAGAGACCACATACTGGGTCACAAATCAGGTCATAATCGATACCAAAACTTTGGGATCGTCCCCTGCATATTTTCAGCCCATAATGCTCTGAAACTAGAGCTCAACCACAAGAAGTTTGCAAGGATTTCAAACACGTGCAGGTTAAGGACCATCCTGCTAAAAGGTGAAAGGGTCAACCAGGACATTAGAGAAGAATTAAGAAAATTCACGGAAAGCAATGAGAACGAAGATACGACCAACCGTTCAGAATCTCTGGGATACAGCAAAAGCGGTCCCAAATAGGGGAAAGACATCGCAACACAAGCATCGATCCAAACACTGGAAAGGAACTCAAATACGAAAACTAACCTGGCACCTAAAGGAGCTGGAGAAGGACCAGCAAATGAAACCTTCACCCAGCAGAAGACGACGGTTAATAAAAAATCGAGCAGAACTCAATGAAATAGAGAGCAGAAGAACTGAGGAAACACATCCACAAAACCAGGTGGTGGACCTCTGAAAGAACCAATAAGAGAGAGAAAAACCATGAAGCCAGCCTTATTAAAAGAAGAGAGAAAAGACTCCAATTAACAAAAACATGAATGAGAAAGGAGAGATCACCACCACCACGTAGGAAATACAAGCGATCTGAAAAACTCATCCTGAGCAGCTATACGCCAATAAATTGGGCAATCGAGAAGAAACGAACGCATTTCCGGAAAACCACAAACTACCAAAAACGGAACAGGAAGACACAGAAATCCCCAACAGGTCAATATCCAGGGAGGAAATTAAAGCAGTCATCATCAAAGACCTCCCGGGACACAAAAGTCTAGGGCCGGATGGCTTCCTGAAACACTGTGGAACACGTCGGAAAGAAACTGAGGAAGACACAAAGAGATGGAAAAGGGTTCCACGCTCCTGGGTTGGAAGAATTGATTGATATTGGGGAAAATGTCAACGTGACCCAGGGCAATATACACAACTAATGCAATCCCTGTCAGAAATAGCACGGACTCTCTTCAGAGAGCTGGAGCAAGTCCTCTGAAGGCTGGTGTGGAATGCGAAAAGACCCCGAACGGCCACGGGAAGAGTCGCCAAGAAAACCACTGCGGGGGCAGCACAATGCCGGATTTCACGTTGTGCCACGAAGCTGTGACGGGCAAGACAGTGGGATACTGGCACAAAAACAGACACGCCGATCAATGGAACAGAAGAGAGCATCCAGAGGTGGACCCTCAACTCTATGGGCAACTAATATTCAGCCAGGCAGGAAAGACCATGCACGGGGAAAAAGAAAAGACAGCCTCTTCAATAAATGCTGCTGGGAACACTGGACAGCCACACGCAGAAGAATGAAACTGGACCATTCCTCTCACACCATACACAAGGATAAACTCAAAATGGATGAAGGATCTCAATTTTGCAAGACAAGAGTCCATCAAAATCCTAGGGCAGGACAAAGGCAACAACACCCTTCTTGAACTGGGCCACAGCAACTTCGTAGAAATGACATCAGCCACGAAGGCCAGAGAAACAAGAGCGAAGAAAAGGATTGCTGGGACTTCACCAAGATGAGCAGGTTCCACACAGCAAAAGAAACACCCGACAAAACTCAAAGCCAACCCACAGAGTGGGAGAAGACATGTGCAAATGACCCTGTCAGGTAAAGGGCCAGTATCCAAGATCTCTGAAGAACTTCTGCAACTCCACAGCAAAGAGACCAACGATCCAATCCGGAAGACGGGCAAGAGACATGAATGGAAATGTCACAGAGGAAGACTAGGCATGGCCGACAAGCACGTGAGACAATGCTCCGCATCACTGGCCGTCAGGGAGATATGGGTCAAAAGCACCACGAGATCCCACCTGACACACCAGTGACTGCGGTGAACGTTAACAAGATAGGAAACAGCGAAGGTCGGCGAGGATGTGGCGAAAAGGGAACCCTCTTGCACTGCTGGTGGGAATGTGACCTGATGCAGCCACGCCTGGAAAACCGTGTGCAGGTGCCTCAGAGAGGTAACAACGGATCTGCCCTGCGATCCAGCATGGGGGTGCACTGGTGGAGATGTACCCCAAAGATACAGATGCGGGGAAACACAACACCGGGACACGTGCACCCTGAGGTTTCGAGTTGCAATGCCCACGATAGCCACACTGCGGAAGGAGCCTCGGTGCCCATCGAAAGATGAATGGATAAGGAGGGCGAGTGGTCTCTGTACACGATGGAAGATTACTCAGCCATCAGAAACGACAAACACCCACCATTTGCTTCGATGTGGATGGAACCAGAGGGTATTATGGCTGAGTCAAAGAAAAAGAAGGCAGTCGGCGAAGGACAAACATTCTATGGTCTCGTTCTTTTGGGGAGTATGAAAAAAATAGTGAAAGGGAACAGAGGAGAAAGAAGAAAAAAATGAGTGGGAGATGGCAGAAAAGGAGACAGAACAGGAGAGACTCCTAACCCTGGGAAATGAACAAGGGGTGGAAGAAAGGGAGGAACGCGGGGGGTGGGGTTGACTGGGTGACGGGCACAGAGGGGGGCACTTGATGCGATGAACACTGGGGGAGTTACACTCGATGTTGGCAAAATGACCTCCAATAGGAAAGAAACCTATAAACAAACACACAAACCTCCCAAGACACAAAAGTCCAGGGCCAGATGGCTTCCCAGGGGAATTCTATCCAGCGCTTCAAGAAGAAAGACTACCTATTCTACTAAAAAGCTGCTCCGAAAGATAGAAAGAGATGGAATACTTCCAAGCTCGTTCTTGGAGGCCAGCATCACCTTAACTCCAAAACCCAAGACCCCAAAAGGGGACAATGCTGGACCGATGTCCCTGATTAAGGCGGACGCACACCTTCTCCACAAGATATGAGCCAACAGGATCCGACGGGACATGATTAAGAAGTTACTCACCACGACCCAGTGGGGTTAATCGCCAGGGTGCAAGGCTGCTTCAGCACTCGGAGAACACTCGATGGGCTTCATCAGATCTGCAAGAGAGAAAACAAGAACCAGATGATCCTCTCAAGAGACGCAGAGGAAGCATTTGACAAAATACGGCATCCATGGCAGATCCAAACCCTTCAGAGTACAGGGATAGAGGGAACGTCCCTCAGCATCTTCAAATCCATCTACGAAAAGCCCGTGGCAAATTATCATCCACAATGTGGAAACACTGGGAGCCTTTCTTCGAACATCAGGAAAGAGAGACAGGGATGTCCACCCTCACCACGTCTTCTCAACATACTTCTAGACATCTCGGCCTCAGCAATCAAGCGACAGAAAAAATAAAAGGCATTCACATTGGCAAAGAAGTAGTCAAACTTGCCCTCTTCACCGATGGCATGCATGGTACCGTACCCGGAAAACCCAAAAGACTCCACCCCAAGATCGTAGAACTCATACAGCAAATTCGGCAGCGTGGCAGGATCCTAAATCTATGCCAAGAAATCAGTCACCTCTCTATACGCCAACGATGACTCTGAAGAAAGAGAAATTAAGGAGTCGGTTCCAGTGACAACTGCACCCAAAAGCATGAGATACCCAGGAATACACCTAACCAAAGAGGTAAAGGATCTCTACCCGAAAAACCACGGAACACATCTGAAAGAAATTGAGGAGGACACTAAGAGATGGAAAACTATCCCATGCTCCTGGATTGGAAGAATTCATATATTGGGAAAATGTCAACGTGACTGACCCAGGGCAATTTACACATTGATTGCAATCCCTATCATCAAAAATACCAAAGGCTCCCTTCAGAGAGTTGCCACAAATCATCTGAAGATTAGTGTGGAATCAGACAAGACCCCGAATGCCCAGGGCAATATTAGAAAAGAAAACCACAGCTGGCGGCATCACAACGCCGGACTTCAGGTTGTGCTACAAAGCTGTGCTCATCAAGACAGTGTGCTACTAGCAGAAAAACAGACACACGGATCAATGGGACAGAAGAGAGAAATCCAGAAGTGGACCCTCAACTCTACGGTCAGAACCATATATTCGACCAAGCAGGAGAGACCATCCACTGGAAAAAAGACAGCCTCCTCACTAAAGGCTGCTGGGAACGTTGGACAGCCACATGCAAAAGAATGAAACTGGACCATTCTCTCACACCATACACAGAGATAAAACTCAAAATGGATGAAAGATGTAAATGTGAGATGAGATTCCATCAAAACCCTAGGGGAGAACACAGGCCACGTCCTTCCCGAACTTGGCCACAGTAACATCTTGCAAGATACACCCGTGAAGGCCAGAAAACAAAAGCAAAGATGAACTATTGGGACTTCATCGGGATGAGAAGCTTCCGTACAGCCAAAGAGACACTCAACAAAACCAAGAGACAACCTCCAGAATGGGAGAAGCTACGTGCAAATGACCCGTCAGATAAAGGGCCAGCATCCACGATCTCTAAAGAACCCATTCAACTCAACAGCAGAGAAACCAACCATCCAATCCGGAAATGGGCAAAAGACACGAACAGAAATGGCACAGAGCAAGACGTCGACGTGGCCGACAAGCCCATGAGAAAATGCGCCGCATCACTGTTATTTCCATCAGGGAAATACACGTCAAAAGCACAACGAAATCCCACCTTACACCGGTGAGAATGGGGAACATTGGCCAGACAGGAAACCACAAATACCGGACAGGATGTGCAGAAAGGGGAACGATTTCAAAATTCAACAATTTCAGAGGTAGCATATTCACCTGAAAGGGACCAAGGGGGAGGGGGGCATGCTGCCGGCCAGGCTGGGGAGCTTAGGGAGGGACCTGAGAGCGGGGAGGGGGTGGGGGGAGGAGGAACAGCCAAGGGCCTTGGGGGGCCTGGGGGGGCCCAGCAGCCCAGGCCCTCAAGCCACCGCCCCAAGGCCCTGCCCTGACATCGCAAGGTGCCTGCATCCTAACCCCTCTGAGCAGCCGCGGATGGGTTCCGCGGCACCTCCCCGAGCCCCGGTGGAGGGGCCCCACACCCTCCCTGAGCCGCTCCTGTGAGACCTGACCTGACACGTAGGAGGCCCCGCCGCCGCCCCCCTCCGAGAACAGGTGCCACCACTCCTCCCCCGCGCAGCCCTCTGCCCGGCACCCTGGCGGCCCAAAGGGTGTCCGCCGGGCTCGCCACGGGGGCGCCTCCATGCGGCCCCCAAGACTCACTGTCCCCCTCCGGTCCCTCCCAGGCACCCGCCGCGCCACCAGCGAGGGCCAGATGCCTCTCGCACAGCCACCCCGGGGCCCGTCACGCCTCCCGGGGCCCACGCTGACCTGCGCGCCGGGGGCCCAGGCCTGCAGAGCCGCTGCCGCGAGCCCGGAGCGCGGGGAACCGCGGGGAACCGCGGGGAACCGCGGGCCTGGACTGGGGGCGCGGCCGCGCAACCTCCTGCCGTGCCCACGTCGCCGCATCTGCGCACAGCTCCTCCTGCGGCCACGCCCCGGCCCCCTTCAGGTCACGCTCGGGCTCAGGCGCCTGGGCAAGCTCCCGCCCCGCCCCCGCCACGCCCCCCGCAGACCTGCCACACAGAGGCCCGCCCTCCGCGGAGCCTACAGGGGACCCGAGACCGCCTCTGCCTCCCCCCGCTAGTCTAGTCGGGGCGCCGGGGCCGAGGCCTTGCGCCCCGGCTCAGTCCCGAGGGACACCTGCTCACGGAGGCACGGAGCCTCTCTCTGGCTCTGTGTCTCCATCCCTGTCCCTCCGTCCCGGTCTCTGTCTCTCCCTCACTGTCTCCCTCGCTCTCCCTCCCGGTCTGGCCCTGTCTCCCTCCCAGTCTCTCTGCCTCTGCCCCCACCCCCATCTCTCTCTCTCTCCCTCGCCCTCCCAGTCTCTGTGTCCCTCCCAGTCTTTCTTCTCTTACTGCCTATCATGGCCTGTCCCTCGCTGTCTCTCTCTCCCTGTCTCTGTGCCTACCTTCTTGTCTCTCGGACTCTCACTTGTCTCCCTCCCTGTCTCATTCTCTCCATCCTGTCTCTGTCTCGCTGTCTCCTCCCTCCCTGTCTCTGACTCTCCCCTCCTGTCTCTCGGTCTCCCTCCCTGCACCTTGGTCTCTCCCCTCTGTCTCATCTCTCCCTCTCTGTCTCTTGGTCTGTCTGTCCCTCCCTTGTCTCTGGATCCTTCCTTCCCTGTCCTGTGTCTCTCCCCCATCTCCATCTCTCACCCCCGTCGTCTCAGTCACTCCTCCCTGTCTCCATCTCTCTCTCCCTCCCTGTCTCTCGGTCTCCCCCTCGCTTTCTCTCCGTCTCCCTGCCCACCTCTATCTATCTCTCCCTCCCTGTCTCTGTCCATCCCTCCACTTCTGTCTCTCCTTCCCTGCCTCGGTCTCTCCATCCCTGTCTCTCGCCACCCGTCTCCATCTGTCCCTCCCTGTCTGTGTGTCTCCATCCCTGTCTCTCTCTCATCCTGTCTCTCGGCCTCTCCCTCACTGTATCTCGGTCTCCCTCCATGACTATGGCTCTCACTCCCTGTCTCTCTGTCTCCCCCTGCCTGTCTCTCTGTCTCCCCCTGCCTGTCTCTTGGTCTCTCCCTCCCTGTCTCTGGGTCTGTCCCTCCCTGTCTCTCGGTCTCCCTCCCTCTCTGTCTCTCCCACGGTGTCTAGATCTCACCCTCCTTCTCTCTGTGTCTCGGTCTCTCCCTCCCAGGCTCTCGGTGTCTCCCTACCTGTTTCCCTGCCTCTCCCTGCCTGTCTTTCTGTATCTCCCTCGCTGTCTCTGTCTCTCCATCCCTGTCTCTCTGACTCTCCTTCCCTGTGTCTGTGTCTGTCTCTCCCCGCTGCCCCATCTCAGTCTGTCCCCGCCCTGCCCCCCACCCCGTCTCCTCTCCCGCCCTCTCTCTGACTCTCGCTCCCTGTCTCGCGGACTCTCCCTTCCTGTGTCTCTGTCTCTCTTTGCGTCTCTGTCTCTCTGCCAGTCTCTGTGTGTCTCCCTTCGTGTCTCCCAGTCTCTCACTCCGTCTCGTTCTCTCCATCCTGTCTCTGTGTTCCCCTCTCTGTGTCTCAGTCTCCCTCCCTTTCTCTCTGACTCTTCCTCCCTGTCTCTCAGTGTATCCCTCCTGGGCTCTCGGTGTCTCTCTGTCTCTGTCTCTCCCTCCCTGTCTCTCTGACTCTCCTTCCATGTCTGGCTCTCTCCCTCCCTTCCTCATTCTTCCTCCTTGTCTCGGTCTCTCCCTCACCATCTCGCTGTCTCTCCCTCCCCATCCCTATCTCTCCCTCCCTGTCTGTGTCCCCCTCCCTGTGTCTGTCCATCCCTCCAGTTCTGTCTCTCCTTCCCTCTCCACGTTAATGAAACAAAGGATGAGAACCGTAGGATTCTCTCAATAGATGCAGAAAAAGCATTTGACCAAATAGACCATCCTTTCATGATGAAAACCTTCTGCTGGGTACGCATACTGGGAAAAAAACCTCAATTATCATAAAACCCATGTACAAACGACCCAGAGAGGGAACGTGCTCTTCATTGGGAAAAACCTGGAGCTTTTCCCTTAAGGTCAGGAACACGACAGGGTGTCCACCCTCAACACTCTCGTTCGGCAGAATAGTAGTGGTCCTCGCTTTCCCAGCGACATTCCGAAACAGAAAAAAAAGGCATCCGGATCGGCAAAGAAGTCAAACTCTCACTCTTCACAGAGGACATGACACTCTATGTGGGAAACCTCACACAATCACTAGACTAGATCGTACGTAAGGGATCTATCCAACAAGACGACCTAACTAACGATCGTGGGTATCTATGCCCTGAATGTGGGAGTTGCCACGGATATCAATCAATCGCTAAGCAAAGTTAAGACATACTTAGATAATAATACCCTTTTACTTGGAGACTCGAATACGGCGCTTTCTGCAATTGACAGGTCTTCCAGGCACAGCATCTCCAAAGAAACAAGAGCACTAAAGGATACAGTGGACCAGGTGGATCTCACAGATATTTACAGAACTTTACATGCAAATGCAACTGAATTCACATTCTTCTCAATTGCACGTGGAACTTTGTCCAGAAGAGACCACATACTGGGTCACAAATCAGGTCATAATCGATACCAAAACTTTGGGATCGTCCCCTGCATATTTTCAGCCCATAATGCTCTGAAACTAGAGCTCAACCACAAGAAGTTTGCAAGGATTTCAAACACGTGCAGGTTAAGGACCATCCTGCTAAAAGGTGAAAGGGTCAACCAGGACATTAGAGAAGAATTAAGAAAATTCACGGAAAGCAATGAGAACGAAGATACGACCAACCGTTCAGAATCTCTGGGATACAGCAAAAGCGGTCCCAAATAGGGGAAAGACATCGCAACACAAGCATCGATCCAAACACTGGAAAGGAACTCAAATACGAAAACTAACCTGGCACCTAAAGGAGCTGGAGAAGGACCAGCAAATGAAACCTTCACCCAGCAGAAGACGACGGTTAATAAAAAATCGAGCAGAACTCAATGAAATAGAGAGCAGAAGAACTGAGGAAACACATCCACAAAACCAGGTGGTGGACCTCTGAAAGAACCAATAAGAGAGAGAAAAACCATGAAGCCAGCCTTATTAAAAGAAGAGAGAAAAGACTCCAATTAACAAAAACATGAATGAGAAAGGAGAGATCACCACCACCACGTAGGAAATACAAGCGATCTGAAAAACTCATCCTGAGCAGCTATACGCCAATAAATTGGGCAATCGAGAAGAAACGAACGCATTTCCGGAAAACCACAAACTACCAAAAACGGAACAGGAAGACACAGAAATCCCCAACAGGTCAATATCCAGGGAGGAAATTAAAGCAGTCATCATCAAAGACCTCCCGGGACACAAAAGTCTAGGGCCGGATGGCTTCCTGAAACACTGTGGAACACGTCGGAAAGAAACTGAGGAAGACACAAAGAGATGGAAAAGGGTTCCACGCTCCTGGGTTGGAAGAATTGATTGATATTGGGGAAAATGTCAACGTGACCCAGGGCAATATACACAACTAATGCAATCCCTGTCAGAAATAGCACGGACTCTCTTCAGAGAGCTGGAGCAAGTCCTCTGAAGGCTGGTGTGGAATGCGAAAAGACCCCGAACGGCCACGGGAAGAGTCGCCAAGAAAACCACTGCGGGGGCAGCACAATGCCGGATTTCACGTTGTGCCACGAAGCTGTGACGGGCAAGACAGTGGGATACTGGCACAAAAACAGACACGCCGATCAATGGAACAGAAGAGAGCATCCAGAGGTGGACCCTCAACTCTATGGGCAACTAATATTCAGCCAGGCAGGAAAGACCATGCACGGGGAAAAAGAAAAGACAGCCTCTTCAATAAATGCTGCTGGGAACACTGGACAGCCACACGCAGAAGAATGAAACTGGACCATTCCTCTCACACCATACACAAGGATAAACTCAAAATGGATGAAGGATCTCAATTTTGCAAGACAAGAGTCCATCAAAATCCTAGGGCAGGACAAAGGCAACAACACCCTTCTTGAACTGGGCCACAGCAACTTCGTAGAAATGACATCAGCCACGAAGGCCAGAGAAACAAGAGCGAAGAAAAGGATTGCTGGGACTTCACCAAGATGAGCAGGTTCCACACAGCAAAAGAAACACCCGACAAAACTCAAAGCCAACCCACAGAGTGGGAGAAGACATGTGCAAATGACCCTGTCAGGTAAAGGGCCAGTATCCAAGATCTCTGAAGAACTTCTGCAACTCCACAGCAAAGAGACCAACGATCCAATCCGGAAGACGGGCAAGAGACATGAATGGAAATGTCACAGAGGAAGACTAGGCATGGCCGACAAGCACGTGAGACAATGCTCCGCATCACTGGCCGTCAGGGAGATATGGGTCAAAAGCACCACGAGATCCCACCTGACACACCAGTGACTGCGGTGAACGTTAACAAGATAGGAAACAGCGAAGGTCGGCGAGGATGTGGCGAAAAGGGAACCCTCTTGCACTGCTGGTGGGAATGTGACCTGATGCAGCCACGCCTGGAAAACCGTGTGCAGGTGCCTCAGAGAGGTAACAACGGATCTGCCCTGCGATCCAGCATGGGGGTGCACTGGTGGAGATGTACCCCAAAGATACAGATGCGGGGAAACACAACACCGGGACACGTGCACCCTGAGGTTTCGAGTTGCAATGCCCACGATAGCCACACTGCGGAAGGAGCCTCGGTGCCCATCGAAAGATGAATGGATAAGGAGGGCGAGTGGTCTCTGTACACGATGGAAGATTACTCAGCCATCAGAAACGACAAACACCCACCATTTGCTTCGATGTGGATGGAACCAGAGGGTATTATGGCTGAGTCAAAGAAAAAGAAGGCAGTCGGCGAAGGACAAACATTCTATGGTCTCGTTCTTTTGGGGAGTATGAAAAAAATAGTGAAAGGGAACAGAGGAGAAAGAAGAAAAAAATGAGTGGGAGATGGCAGAAAAGGAGACAGAACAGGAGAGACTCCTAACCCTGGGAAATGAACAAGGGGTGGAAGAAAGGGAGGAACGCGGGGGGTGGGGTTGACTGGGTGACGGGCACAGAGGGGGGCACTTGATGCGATGAACACTGGGGGAGTTACACTCGATGTTGGCAAAATGACCTCCAATAGGAAAGAAACCTATAAACAAACACACAAACCTCCCAAGACACAAAAGTCCAGGGCCAGATGGCTTCCCAGGGGAATTCTATCCAGCGCTTCAAGAAGAAAGACTACCTATTCTACTAAAAAGCTGCTCCGAAAGATAGAAAGAGATGGAATACTTCCAAGCTCGTTCTTGGAGGCCAGCATCACCTTAACTCCAAAACCCAAGACCCCAAAAGGGGACAATGCTGGACCGATGTCCCTGATTAAGGCGGACGCACACCTTCTCCACAAGATATGAGCCAACAGGATCCGACGGGACATGATTAAGAAGTTACTCACCACGACCCAGTGGGGTTAATCGCCAGGGTGCAAGGCTGCTTCAGCACTCGGAGAACACTCGATGGGCTTCATCAGATCTGCAAGAGAGAAAACAAGAACCAGATGATCCTCTCAAGAGACGCAGAGGAAGCATTTGACAAAATACGGCATCCATGGCAGATCCAAACCCTTCAGAGTACAGGGATAGAGGGAACGTCCCTCAGCATCTTCAAATCCATCTACGAAAAGCCCGTGGCAAATTATCATCCACAATGTGGAAACACTGGGAGCCTTTCTTCGAACATCAGGAAAGAGAGACAGGGATGTCCACCCTCACCACGTCTTCTCAACATACTTCTAGACATCTCGGCCTCAGCAATCAAGCGACAGAAAAAATAAAAGGCATTCACATTGGCAAAGAAGTAGTCAAACTTGCCCTCTTCACCGATGGCATGCATGGTACCGTACCCGGAAAACCCAAAAGACTCCACCCCAAGATCGTAGAACTCATACAGCAAATTCGGCAGCGTGGCAGGATCCTAAATCTATGCCAAGAAATCAGTCACCTCTCTATACGCCAACGATGACTCTGAAGAAAGAGAAATTAAGGAGTCGGTTCCAGTGACAACTGCACCCAAAAGCATGAGATACCCAGGAATACACCTAACCAAAGAGGTAAAGGATCTCTACCCGAAAAACCACGGAACACATCTGAAAGAAATTGAGGAGGACACTAAGAGATGGAAAACTATCCCATGCTCCTGGATTGGAAGAATTCATATATTGGGAAAATGTCAACGTGACTGACCCAGGGCAATTTACACATTGATTGCAATCCCTATCATCAAAAATACCAAAGGCTCCCTTCAGAGAGTTGCCACAAATCATCTGAAGATTAGTGTGGAATCAGACAAGACCCCGAATGCCCAGGGCAATATTAGAAAAGAAAACCACAGCTGGCGGCATCACAACGCCGGACTTCAGGTTGTGCTACAAAGCTGTGCTCATCAAGACAGTGTGCTACTAGCAGAAAAACAGACACACGGATCAATGGGACAGAAGAGAGAAATCCAGAAGTGGACCCTCAACTCTACGGTCAGGACCATATATTCGACCAAGCAGGAGAGACCATCCACTGGAAAAAAGACAGCCTCCTCACTAAAGGCTGCTGGGAACGTTGGACAGCCACATGCAAAAGAATGAAACTGGACCATTCTCTCACACCATACACAGAGATAAAACTCAAAATGGATGAAAGATGTAAATGTGAGATGAGATTCCATCAAAACCCTAGGGGAGAACACAGGCCACGTCCTTCCCGAACTTGGCCACAGTAACATCTTGCAAGATACACCCGTGAAGGCCAGAAAACAAAAGCAAAGATGAACTATTGGGACTTCATCGGGATGAGAAGCTTCCGTACAGCCAAAGAGACACTCAACAAAACCAAGAGACAACCTCCAGAATGGGAGAAGCTACGTGCAAATGACCCGTCAGATAAAGGGCCAGCATCCACGATCTCTAAAGAACCCATTCAACTCAACAGCAGAGAAACCAACCATCCAATCCGGAAATGGGCAAAAGACACGAACAGAAATGGCACAGAGCAAGACGTCGACGTGGCCGACAAGCCCATGAGAAAATGCGCCGCATCACTGTTATTTCCATCAGGGAAATACACGTCAAAAGCACAACGAAATCCCACCTTACACCGGTGAGAATGGGGAACATTGGCCAGACAGGAAACCACAAATACCGGACAGGATGTGCAGAAAGGGGAACGATTTCAAAATTCAACAATTTCAGAGGTAGCATATTCACCTGAAAGGGACCAAGGGGGAGGGGGGCATGCTGCCGGCCAGGCTGGGGAGCTTAGGGAGGGACCTGAGAGCGGGGAGGGGGTGGGGGGAGGAGGAACAGCCAAGGGCCTTGGGGGGCCTGGGGGGGCCCAGCAGCCCAGGCCCTCAAGCCACCGCCCCAAGGCCCTGCCCTGACATCGCAAGGTGCCTGCATCCTAACCCCTCTGAGCAGCCGCGGATGGGTTCCGCGGCACCTCCCCGAGCCCCGGTGGAGGGGCCCCACACCCTCCCTGAGCCGCTCCTGTGAGACCTGACCTGACACGTAGGAGGCCCCGCCGCCGCCCCCCTCCGAGAACAGGTGCCACCACTCCTCCCCCGCGCAGCCCTCTGCCCGGCACCCTGGCGGCCCAAAGGGTGTCCGCCGGGCTCGCCACGGGGGCGCCTCCATGCGGCCCCCAAGACTCACTGTCCCCCTCCGGTCCCTCCCAGGCACCCGCCGCGCCACCAGCGAGGGCCAGATGCCTCTCGCACAGCCACCCCGGGGCCCGTCACGCCTCCCGGGGCCCACGCTGACCTGCGCGCCGGGGGCCGAGGCCTGCAGAGCCGCTGCCGCGAGCCCGGAGCGCGGGGAACCGCGGGGAACCGCGGGGAACCGCGGGCCTGGACTGGGGGCGCGGCCGCGCAACCTCCTGCCGTGCCCACGTCGCCGCATCTGCGCACAGCTCCTCCTGCGGCCACGCCCCGGCCCCCTTCAGGTCACGCTCGGGGTCAGGCGCCTGGGCAAGCTCCCGCCCCGCCCCCGCCACGCCCCCCGCAGACCTGCCACACAGAGGCCCGCCCTCCGCGGAGCCTACAGGGGACCCGAGACCGCCTCTGCCTCCCCCCGCTAGTCTAGTCGGGGCGCCGGGGCCGAGGCCTTGCGCCCCGGCTCAGTCCCGAGGGACACCTGCTCACGGAGGCACGGAGCCTCTCTCTGGCTCTGTGTCTCCATCCCTGTCCCTCCGTCCCGGTCTCTGTCTCTCCCTCACTGTCTCCCTCGCTCTCCCTCCCGGTCTGGCCCTGTCTCCCTCCCAGTCTCTCTGCCTCTGCCCCCACCCCCATCTCTCTCTCTCTCCCTCGCCCTCCCAGTCTCTGTGTCCCTCCCAGTCTTTCTTCTCTTACTGCCTATCATGGCCTGTCCCTCGCTGTCTCTCTCTCCCTGTC